>NC_048585.1:57859889-58069889 GCF_013265735.2 Oncorhynchus mykiss | reverse complement strand
GAAAAACAACAAAAGAAAGATGCCCAGGGTCCCTGCTCATCTGCATGAACGTACCTTAGGCATGCTGGAAGGAGGCATGAGGACTGCAGATGTGGCCAGGGCAATAAATTGCAATGTCCGTACTGTGAGACGCCTAAGACAGCGCTACAGGGAGACAGGATGGAGAGCTGATCGTCCTCGCAGTGGCAGACCACGTGTAACACCAGCACAGGATCGGTACATCCGAACATCACACCTGCGGGACAGGTACAGGATGGCAACAACAACTGCCCGAGTTACACCAGAAATGCACAATCTCTCCATCAGTGCTCAGACTGTCTGCAATAGGCTGAGAGAGGCTGGACTGAGGGCTTGTAGGCCTGTTGTAAGGCAGATCCTCACCAGACATCACTGGCAACAACGTCGCCTATGGGTACAAACCCACCGTCGCTGGACCAGACAGGACTGGCAAAAAGTGCTCTTCACTGACGTGTCACGGTTTTGTCTCACCAGGGGTGATGGTCGGATTCATGTTCATCGTCGAAGGAATGAGCGATACACCGAGGCCTGTACTCTGGAGCGGGATCGATTTGGAGGTGGAGGGTCCATCATGGTCTGGGGCGGTGTGTCCCAGCATCATCGGACTGAGCTTGGTGTGCTTGCAGGCAATCTCAACGCTGTGCGCTACAGGGAAGACCTCCTCCTCCCTCATGGTTCCCTTCCTGCAGGCTCATCCTGACATGACCCTCCAGCATGACAATGCCACCAGCCATACTGCTCGTTCTGTGCCTGATTTCCTGCAAGACAGGAATGTCAGAGTTCTGCCATGGCCAGCGAAGAGCCCGGATCTCAATCCCATTAAGCACATCTGGGACCTGTTGGATCGGAGGGTGAGGGCTAGGGCCATTCCCCACAGAAATGTCCGGGAACTTGCAGGTACCTTGGTGGAAGAGTGGGTTAACATCTCACAGCAAGAACTGGCAAATCTGGTGCAGTCCATGAGGAGGAGATGCACTGCAGTACTTAATGCAGCTGGTGGCCACACCAGATACTGACTGTTACTTTTGATTTTGATCCCCCCTTTGTTCAGGGACACATTATTCAATTTCTGTTAGTCACATGTCTGTGGAACTTGTTCAATTTATGTCTCAGTTGTTGAATCTTGTTTTTTTTATATATATAACTATTAATTGATTTCCTTTTCTATCAACTGAGTGTATGTATAATGGATGAATATATCGGGAATTATCAGGAGGCGTCGGCTTGCAAATGTTTTGCCAAAGGGACATGTAAGTGAGATAATATGGCTTATTAGGGGTACACAATAAGTCAAAGTTTAGGATCCACTGTTTCGGAAGGAAACAGAATGGGTCGTCACAATGGGTCATCACCAAAGTTCTACAATCACGCAACAATAGCTTATGATTCCAAAAACAAAGTTCACCGTGACGACTTCTAGAACACTGGCTCAAAAGAACAGACATTCTGAAAAATGTACTTCAAATATTTGCACACATGCGAAGGAGGAACCGCTTAAAATTTTTAAAAGATAAAATCCAAACATTTTTTAATAAGAAATGGATGAGAGGCCAAATAAAGAGGCCGGAAAGCTCCGTTCCAACTTTGCGTGTGGATACGACAGAGCTGAGGCGCCACCTAAGGTACGTTGAGATAAGTACAGTATTTCTGAAAGGGAAACACCAGAGATAGAATATTGTAAAAAAAAGAAAGGTGAAAATGTGTGCTTCTATGTTTCAAGCCAAAGAAGAGAAGGACTAACCCACCAACTGAGGATGCTGTAGAACACTGTATCACTATTCACTCTTTGCCACCTGAGCTGGTGAGATAACCACATCACACTGTGTGGTAGAGTATAATTTAAAATGGTCAAGTGCAAAGCTAGACCTAATGCACACATTTGATCACATACAGGAAGTGTAACTTTCTCGTTGTTTCATTTGTTACGTAAACCGTCAATCTAACTAACCACTGTCAGAACATGGATTTGAACATTGTGCTATGATGGTCTCTGCTGTGTCTCTGCTCATAAACTGATCTCGATCTCCAACCAATCACACCCAAGCTGGAAGAGATTCTGTCCAGAGTGTCAGTCAGTGACGTCATCGCCTTTGGAGCCACTTGCAGCACCTACCACCAGCTGAGCCTAAGCTCCTCCCTCTGGAGACGGCTCTGCCATCGCCAGGCAACGGGGACGCAGCAGCCTTCCGCTGCCCCGCCCAACAAGTGGCGAAGGACAGCCATCTTGAAATGTAAGAATAGAGGGAGAGACAGAGTCTGTTGTACTTTAATCAAATGGATTGTGCTATGTTTGAATATACACTGAAATAACATATAACACATAACACAACATGCAACCATTTCAAACATTTTACTGAGTTACAGTTCATATAAGGAAATCAGTCAATTGAAATAAATTCATGTAGGCCCTAATCTATGGATTTCACATGACTGGGAATACAGATATACCACCATTTGCCTCATGCAGAGCAACACATCTCCTTCACATTGAGTTGATCAGGCTGTTGATTGTGGCCTGTGGAATGTTGTCCCACTCCTCTTCAATGGCTGTGCGAAGTTGCTGGGTATTGGCGGGAACTGGAACACTCTGTCATACACGTTGATCCAGAGCATCCCAAACAGGCTCAGTGGAGTGACATGTCTAGTGAGTATGCAGGCCATGGAAGAACTGGGACATTGTCAGCTTCCAGGAATTGTGTACAGGTCCTTGCGACATGGGGCTGTGCATTATCAGGCTGAAACATGAGGTGATGGTGGTGGATAAATGACACAACAACGGGCCTCAGGATCTCGTCACGGTATCTCTGTGCATTCAAATTACCATCGATAAAATGCAATTGTGTTCATTATCCGTAGCTTATGCAAGCCCATACCATAACCCCACCACCAGCATGGGGCACTCTGTTCATAACGTTGACATCAGCAAACCGCTCGCCCACACCACACCATACATGTTGTCTGCGGTTGTTAGGCCGGTTGGACGTACTGCCAAATTCTCTAAAACAACGTTGGAGTGGCCGTTTATTGTCCCCAACACAAGGTGCACCTGTGTAATGATCATGCTGTTTAATCAGCTTCTTGATATACTACACCTGTCAGGTGGATGGTTTATCTTGACAAAGGAGAAATGTTCACTAACAGGGATGTTAACAAATTTGTGCACAAAATTTCAGCGAAATACGTTTTTTTGGGCGTATGGAAAATGTCTCAGATCTCTTATTTCAGTTCATGAAACATGGGACCAACACTTTACATGTTGAGTTTATATTTTGTTGTTCATCATCCTTTGACCACTACGAATGATACCATCACATATGAAAACACAGTCTCCTGAGAAAACAGAAAATGAAACGTGAGATCAAATCAACAAAATATAACAATGACCTATTGAATCCGTCCCACTCAAGACCTTCTCTCTACATCCCCACAGACTCCCAGGGCCTCCAGATGCAGCGTTTGGGCAGTGGGTGGTCCCGGACTCCCCAGTGGTGCAGGTCCGGGGGTCCCTCTGTGTCCCTGGCCGTTGTTCCTCCCCTGGCACTGGGCTACAGAAGGTCCCTGCCAACCCGCGACCACCTTCTGCTGTTTGACTACCAGGGCACCGTCTTCCTGCTGCGCAACGCCGCGACATCATCGCTCCGCGGTCACATGACTTGGAGGAGGGCCTCACGCCACACTGTGCTGTGTCAGAATGCCAAAGATGTGAGTGGGGGGGGGGCATGATCAATTCTCAAACTATTTAGCTAGCCAGTATTTCTAGTATTGAAGTAAGAGGAAAGAAGGTGGAGGGTAGCACATTGGGTGGGACACCCAACAGGAAGTTAAACTTTAGCTTGAACACTTTATAAACCCCCCCACACACACACACACACACACACTCTCTCTTTCTCTGTCTCTCTCTCTCTCTCTCTCTGTCTGTCTCTCTCTCTCTCTCTCTCTCTGTCTCTCTCTCTCTCTCTCTGTCTCTCTCTCTCTGTCTCTCTCTCTCTCTCTCTCTCTGTCTCTCTCTGTCTCTCTCTCTCTCTCTCTGTCTCTCTCTCTCTGTCTCTCTGTCTGTCTCTGTCTCTCTCGCTCTCTCTCTGTCTCTCTCTCTCTCTCTCTGTCTCTCTCTGTCTCTCTGTCTGTCTCTCTCTCTCTCTCTCTGTCTCTCTCTCTCTCTGTCTGTCTCTGTCTCTCTCTCTCTCTCTCTCTCTCTCTCTCTCTCTCTCTCTCTGTTCCTCTCGCTCCTCCACTCATAGTTTGCCGTGGATCCCCGTAGCGACAACTCCTTCCGTCAGTACATATACGTCCTGGTGAGCCGTGCTAACAGTGGTGCAGAGGCCGTACCCCCCAGCTGGCCCGGCGCCCTCGGCTCGGCCCCCCCTCTCACCCCTCCGCGGTGTGACTGTGTGGAAGTGTACCAGCAGGACACCAGCCAGAGGGTGTTCCGGATGACCTTTCACCCCTCCCTGACCTTCATACAGCTCCGCCTCACCGGCTCCGAGGTCAACAGGGTCCTGCTGCTGCTCACTGGTCAGTGTCTCTGAACATCAGATGGTCTGATTGGTTGATTGAAAATCCATTCAAATGGATTTTCAATTGAAAGTTTGATGTGGGGAGTTTTACAACTGAATGCCACACCATAAATTAAACATCAGGGATTACATTTGATTTAAATATAAAGTGCATTCGAAAAGTATTCAGACCCCTTGACTTTTTCCACATTTTGTTACATTACAGCCTTATTCTAAAACTGATTAAATAGTTTTTTCCCCTCATCAATCTACACATTTTTTTTGCACATTTTCACATAAGTATTCAGACCCTTTACTCAGTACTTGAAGCACCTTTGGCATTGATTACAGCCTCGAGTCTTCTTGGGTATGACGCTACAAGCTTGGCACACCTGTATTTGGGGAATTTCTCACATTCTTCTCTGCTGATCCTCTCAAGCTCTGTCAGGTTGGATGGGCAGTGTCAATGCACAGCTATTTTCAGGTTTCTCCAGAGATGTTCGATCGGGTTCGATTAGGGTCGTTCTAAAGCGCTCTGGAGCAGCTTTTCATCAAGGATCTCTCTTTACTTTGCTCCGTTCATCTTTCCCTTGATCCTGACTAGTCTCCCTGTCCACCCTAAATAATCCTGACTAGTCTCCCAGTCCACCCTAAATAATCCTGACTAGTCTCCCAGTCCACCCTAAATAATCCTGACTAGTCTCCCAGTCCCCCCTATTTAAACCTGACTAGTCTCCAGTCCTCCCTCTTCAAACCTGACTAGTCTCCCAGTCCTTCCTCTTCAAACCTGACTAGTCTCCCAGACCTCCCTCTTCAAACCTGACTAGTCTCCCAGTCCTCCCTCTTCAAACCTGAC
Organism: Oncorhynchus mykiss; assembly: GCF_013265735.2. NCBI lineage: Eukaryota > Metazoa > Chordata > Actinopteri > Salmoniformes > Salmonidae > Oncorhynchus > Oncorhynchus mykiss. The sequence goes on along the minus strand of NC_048585.1, from coordinate 58,064,522 downwards.
TAGTCTCCCAGTCCTTCCTCTTCAAACCTGACTAGTCTCCCAGTCCTTCCTCTTCAAACCTGACTAGTCTCCCAGACCTCCCTCTTCAAACCTGACTAGTCTCCCAGTCCTCCCTCTTCAAACCTGACTAGTCTCCCTGTCCTCCCTCTTCAAACCTGACTAGTCTCCCAGTCCTCCCTCTTCAAACCTGACTAGTCTCCTAGTCCTCCCTCTTCAAACCTGACTAGTCTCCTAGTCCCCCCTCTTCAAACCTGACTAGTCTCCCAGTCCTCCCTCTTCAAACCTGACTAGTCTCCTAGTCCTCCCTCTTCAAACCTGATTAGTCTCCCAGTCCCCCCTCTTTAAACCTGACTAGTCTCCCAGTCCCCCATCTTCAAACCTGACTAGTCTCCCAGTCTCCGCTCTTCACACCTGACTAGTCTCCCAGTCCTCCCTCTTCAAACCTGACTAGTCTCCCAGTCCCCCCTCTTCAAACCTGACTAGTCTCCTAGTCCCCCCTCTTCAAACCTGACTAGCCTCCCAGTCCTCCCTCTTCAAACCTGACTAGTCTCCCAGTCCTTCCTCTTCAAACCTGACTAGTCTCCCAGTCCTTCCTCTTCAAACTTGACTAGTCTCCCAGACCTCCCTCTTCAAACCTGACTAGTCTCCCAGTCCTCCCTCTTCAAACCTGACTAGTCTCCCTGTCCTCCCTCTTCAAACCTGACTAGTCTCCCAGTCCTCCCTCTTCAAACCTGACTAGTCTCCTAGTCCTCCCTCTTCAAACCTGACTAGTCTCCTAGTCCCCCCTCTTCAAACCTGACTAGTCTCCCAGTCCTCCCTCTTCAAACCTGACTAGTCTCATAGTCCTCCCTCTTCAAACCTGACTAGTCTCCCAGTCCCCCCTCTTTAAACCTGACTAGTCTCCCAGTCCCCCATCTTCAAACCTGACTAGTCTCCCAGTCTCCGCTCTTCACACCTGACTAGTCTCCCAGTCCTCCCTCTTCAAACCTGACTAGTCTCCCAGTCCCCCCTCTTCAAACCTGACTAGTCTCCTAGTCCCCCCTCTTCAAACCTGACTAGCCTCCCAGTCCTCCCTCTTCAAACCTGACTAGTCTCCCAGTCCCCCCTCTTCAAACCTGACTGGTCTCCCAGTCCTCCCTCTTCAAACCTGACTAGTCTCCCAGTCCTCCCTCTTCAAACCTGACTAGTCTCCCAGTCCTCCCTCTTCAAACCTGGCTAGCCTCCCAGTCCTCCCTCTTCAAACCTGACTAGTCTCCCAGTCCTCCCTCTTCAAACCTGACTAGTCTCCCAGTCCTCCCTCTTCAAACCTGGCTAGCCTCCCAGTCCTCCCTCTTCAAACCTGACTAGTCTCCCAGTCCCCTTTATGTAATCCATTTTAGAACAAGGCTGTAACGTAACAAAATGTAGGAAAAGTCAAGGGGTCTGAATACTTTCCGTAGACACTGTAAATAGTTTAAAAGGTCCCTGACATATAAATGAAAGCCAGTAAATTAACAACTTGTTTCTCTGAATTGTATCTCTCCATTTCCACCCTCAGATTCTGGGAAGGTCTATTCTCTGTCTGTGAATGAGACCCTGTTGAACACGCCCCGTTCCTACACCGTGCAGCTGGCTCTGAAGAAGATCAGCATCTCTCTGCCTCACCTGCCCATCGCTCAGGTCCATTCCAGCTACAGCAGCATCCTCTACCTCACAGGTAAATATCACAGCACAGTTAGTTTTCTGTGAAAACTCCATTGAAAAGAAGCTTGAGTTCAGTATATGACAGTTTCTGCGTTCAACAATGCTTCTTACGTTGAGGTTTTCCATCCATGCTGGTATAAAAATGTGTCATAAATCCCTTTCTCTCTTTCTCAGGTGAGGGTTCAGTCTATTTGGAGGTGCACTCTGTTGGTGTGTATCGTCAGTTCATTGGGACCCAGCAGGGTTACGATCCCCATGACATCCACACCCCTCTGCCGCTCTCCCTGCCATACAAGGTGCAAAGATACATTTCCACCATATACACGTTTGTCTACAGGTACACCTTTAGAGAAAATGGTTTTGATAAGGGTTCTTCAGCTTTCGCCAGAGGATATTCCAGGCAGAACAGTTTTGGGTTTCAGGTAGAACACTTTTGTTATCCTACGGGGACAGCCAAATAACCTTTTAAGGTTCTAGATAGCACCTTTGTGTAGTATACATGGTATATTAGTATATATGGTATATTTCTATAAATGGTATATTAGTATATACGGTATATTAGTATATATGGTATATTAGTATAATATGGTATATTAGTATATATGGTATATTAGTATATATGGTATATTAGTATATATGGTCTATTAGTATATATGGTATATTAGTATATATGGTATATTAGTATATATGGTCTATTAGTATAATATGGTCTATTAGTATATATGGTATATTAGTATATATGGTCTATTAGTATATATGGTCTATTAGTATATATGGTATATTAGTATATATGGTCTATTAGTATATATGGTCTATTAGTATATATGGTATATATGGTCTATTAGTATATATGGTATATATGGTATATTAGTATATATGGTCTATTAGTATATATGGTATATTAGTATATATGGTCTATTAGTATATATGGTCTATTAGTATATATGGTATATTAGTATATATGGTCTATTAGTATATATGGTCTATTAGTATATATGGTATATTAGTATATATGGTCTATTAGTATATATGGTCTATTAGTATATATGGTATATTAGTATATATGGTATATATGGTATATTAGTATATATGGTATATTAGTATATATGGTATATTAGTATATATGGTATATATGGTATATTAGTATATATGGTATATTAGTATATATATGGTCTATTAGTATATATGGTATATTAGTATATATGGTATATTAGTATATATATGGTCTATTAGTATATATGGTCTATTAGTATATATATGGTCTATTAGTATAATATGGTCTATTAGTATATATGGTATATTAGTATATATGGTATATTAGTATATATGGTCTATTAGTATATATGGTATATTAGTATATATGGTCTATTAGTATATATGGTCTATTAGTATATATGGTATATTAGTATATATGGTATATATGGTATATTAGTATATATGGTCTATTAGTATATATATGGTCTATTAGTATATATGGTATATTAGTATATATGGTATATATGGTATATTAGTATATATGGTCTATTAGTATATATGGTCTATTAGTATATATGGTATATTAATTAGCATATATGGTATATTAGTATATATGGTCTATTAGTATATATGGTCTATTAGTATATATGGTATATTAGTATATATGGTATATTAGTATATATGGTTTATTAGTATATATGGTCTAATAGTATATATGGTATATTAATTAGCATATATGGTATATTAGTATATATGGTCTATTAGTATATATGGTCTATTAGTATATATGGTATATTAGTATATATGGTATATTAGTATATATGGTATATTAGTATATATGGTATATTAATTAGCATATATGGTATATTAGTATATATGGTCCATGCATGCAGGATTCAAACCTACAACGGAGTTACCTTTGACCTCTGCTAGGTGGTGAAGTGCTCTCTGGGACTGAGCCACTTGTGCCTGCTGGACGATTGTGGCCGAGTCTTCATGCAGGGCAGCAACCGCTACGGACAGCTTGGCACAGGAGACAAGATAGACCGCGGCGAACCCACGGAGGTGTGTGTCTGTGCTTCCTCCCTTATACACCTTTCTGTCCAGTTTCCAGTTGAAACTACATTTCTCTACACCGTAATATCAAAATCCATCAGGTAACAATTCCCCCTCTCCCCTGTTGTAGGTGGTACTGTCCATGACTCCAGTGGAGGTGTGGTGTGGACTGAACCACTCGCTCGCCCTGCTGCAAGGGGAGTCTGGAGTGAAGGAAGTACAGGGCTGTGGCTGTGGAGGAGGCCGCCGACTGCCCGGCTGCTCCAAGGGAAGCGCTGTGTTCATCAAACTGAACATCAAAGTAAAGCTGCACTCTTTGTAATCTCACTCTGGACATTTGATTGGTTAATTATCTAGCTGTTGGATTGGTTAATTTTCTAGCTGTCGGATTGGTTCATTATCTAGCTGTCGGATTGGTTAATAATCTAGGTGTCGGATTGGTTAATTTTCTAGCTGTTTGATTGGTTAATTACAGTTGAAGTTGGAAGTTTACATACACTTAGGTTGGAGTCACAGGCTAATTGACATCTTTTGAGTCAATTGGAGGTGTACCTGGATGTATTTCAAGACCTACCTTTAAACTTAGTGCCTCTTTGCTTGACATCTTGGGAAAGATAAAAAAATATCAGCCAAGACCTCAGAAAAATAATTGTAGACCTCCACAAGTCTGGTTCGTCCTTGGGAGCAATTTCCAAATCCCTGAAGGAACCACGTTCATCTGTACAAACAATAGTACGTAAGTATAAACACCATGGGACCACACAGCCGTCATACCGCTCAGGAAGGAGACGCGTTCTGTCTCCTAGAGATGAATGTACTTTGGTGCAAAAAGTGCAAATCCATCCCAGAACAACAGCAAAGGACCTTGTGAAGATGCTGGAGGAAACAGGTACAAAAGTATCTATATCCACAGCAAAACGAGTCCTATATCAACATAACCTGGAAGGCCGCTCTGCAAGGAAGAAGCCACTGCTCCAAAACCACCATAAAAAAGCCAGACTACGGTTTGCAACGGCACATGGGGACAAAGATCGTACTTTTTGGAGAACTGTCCTCTGGTCTGATGAAACAAAAATGGAACTGTTTGGCCATAATGACCATCTTTATGTTTGGAGGGAAAAGGGGGAGGCTTGCAAGCCGAAGAACACCATTCCAACCGTGAAGCACAGGGGTGGCTGCATCATGTTGTGGGTGTGCTTTGCTGCAGGAGGGTCTGGTGCGCTTCACAAAATAGATGGCATCATGAAAATTATGTGGATATATTGAAGCAACATCTCAAGACATCAGTCAGGAAGTTAAAGCTTGGTCGCAAATGGGTCTTCCAAATGGACAATGACCCCAAGCATACTTCCAAAGTTGTGGCAAAATGGCTTAAGGACAACAAAGTCCAGGTATTGGAGTGGCCATCAGAAAGCCCTGACCTCAATCCCATAGAAAATGTGTGGGCAGAACTGAAAAAGCGTGTGCGAGCAAGGAGGCCTACAAACCTGACTCAGTTACACCAGCTCTGTCAGGAGGAATGGGCCAAAGTTCACCCAACTTATTGTGGGAAGCTTGTGGAAGGCTACACGACATGTTTGACCCAAGTTACACAATTTAAAGGCAATGCTACCAAATACTAATTGAGTGTATGTAAACTTCTGACCCACTGGGAATGTGATGAAAGAAATAAAAGCTGAAATAAATAATTCTCTCTACTATTATTCTGACATTTCACATTCTTAAAATAAAGTGGTGATCCTAACTGACCTAAGACAGGGAATTGTTACTTGGATTCAATGTCAGGAATTGTGAAAAACTGAATTTAAATGTATTTGGCTAAGGTGTATGTAAACTTCTGACTTCAACTGTACCTAGCTAGCTATAAACCTATGTTTGGGATTGACCATCAGGCACTGCGACAGGAGGAGTGGGACGGACGCTGCTCTTTGATGCAGAGTAGCTCACATTTTGCGAGCTTGGAGAGGCCAGACATAGCCAGGCATGGTAATTTGGGTGGCATGGAGAGGCCAGAGATGGTAAATTGGAAGCATGGAGAGGCCAGAGATACCCAGCCTAGTAAATTGTGCTCAGGAACAGATGTTGAGTATTGGAGAAAGGCCATCAGTGTTTGATCTGCAAACAATACAGCGGATGAAGGCTCTGCATGAGCAAGGTGAATGGATAAACGTGGTTATGGACAGCGAGGAAGAAGGAGAAGAGCCCAGTGCAGAGGGAAGATGTGTGTTGAGGAAGAATGTTGAGTACAAACTGTATTCTGCTGTCTCAGAAATTTAACCTGATAAGAATGAGGATGAATCACTGTACCTGCGGTGGGAGGTGTGGAGAAGACCTCAGAGTCCCAGCCTCCTCCCTATGGTCATGCAAAGGATGATTCTTGCCCAGTGGGAGTGGAACTTTTGTAGAAAGTGGATCCCTACATTTTGACTGACCCATATGTAGTCTCAGGCTGGGTAGAAAAGAATGTGGATACTGTTCAAATCGGTGAAGGTAGCTTGAATTGGACTTGGTGTTTCTTAGGCCCAGAGGGAGCGGGCACTTCACATCACAGGCCTCAGGACAAAACCTGTGACTTCTCCGGAGCAGGGCGCCTTTGAAAGGAGTGATCACTGAGGTGGAATTAAGTGTTGAGGTGGTGCAACTAAAGTGGAAGATTCCCTGTGTCTGTGACACCTGCTGTTTGGCAAGCGTAGTGAAACTGAGAAGACGCCGTTATAGTCCTTTTGAGTTTTGAAGCAGAGTATTTACTTGACCAAGTCATGATAGGAAATGTCAGTTATTCCAATGAGAGCTTTTGTGCCGAACCCACTGAGGTGTTTCAGATGCCAAGCTCATGGTCATGTTGCAGCAGTGTGGAGGAGGGACATTCCAAGATGTGAGAAGTGTGCAGGAGGGTATGGGACAAAGGAATGTGTTGTATCGGGGGGGGGGGGGGAAACAGTGTGTGTCAATTGTGGGGATACCCATGTTGCTGGGGATCAGAAGTGCCTGGTGCGAGAGAGACAGGTTGAGGTTGGCAGGGTCAGAGTAGAACAGAAGTTCACATATGCTGAGGCAGTGAAGAGAGTAGAGGATGATGGGTCAAGTGTGAGTAGTTTTGCCTAGGCCAATACAGAGTGATATAATTTGTGCTTCAGCAAGGTTGGCTTCTTAGCATATCAACTGTACTGCAGAAATGAAACATAAATGACAGAAACTAGATGTTGTGGTGCCAACTGTAGAAAAGTACTCGGGTGTACGAGGTTTTACTGTGGAAGAGTTACACTGTGTTGAACGAAAGAGTCCCGTCCTCCCATCCTCCCATCCTCCCAGCCTCCCGTTCTCCCAGCCTCCCGTCCTCCCAGCCTCCCGTCCTCCCACCCTCCCGTCCTCCCGTCCTCCCAGCCTCCCGTCCTCCCACCCTCCCGTCCTCCCAGCCTCCCGTCCTCCCAGCCTCCCGTCCTCCCGTCCTCCCAGCCTCCCGTCCTCCCATCCTCCCAGCCTCCCGTCCTCCCAGCCTCCCGTCCTCCCAGCCTCCCGTTCTCCCATCCTCCCATCCTCCCAGCCTCCCAGCCTCCCGTCCTCCCAGCCTGGTGTAAGATCAGTTAGGGTCAAAGACGTGGAATGAGCTGTTAAAAAAATAAATAAATGAAATAGTGGAGGGTTAGTTAAAAAATAAAAATAATCTAACGTGATCGACCATACACTCCTACACAGTAGGTGGCGGCATGCACAAACTGTGTGAACGCCATAATGCCAAAGAAGAATACCTATATTTGGTACTGTCATCTTTAACTATTGTATCTGTCCTCTTTCTCTCTTCCCCCAGGTGCCCCGTGCTGCCCGCTCTCTCTGTGCCTCCAAAGACTGCCTCTTCCTACTCTGTTGCCATGACATCGCCGAGCCCCCGCTGTTCCGCTGCCCCCCTCCTGTAAAGGAGGAGGATGAGGAGGAAAGTGAGGTGGCGAGAGATGAGAGGGAGAGGCTGATCTGGCAACTAGCCCAGCTGAGGGAGTGTGAGAGTCTGAGGCGAAAGGTGGACATCCTCCGCTGGGCTGTGCAGCGACACATGACCATTAACCCCGCCCACAGGGAGTTCCTGGTCCAAGCGCTGATCGCCATCCGGTCCGTGTCTGACGAGCCCAGCAGCCAATCGTAACCACATTCACCAACAATGCCACTTTTTTCATCCTAACAGAATGTTTTTTTTTATGCTGTATGAAACAATTGTGGCCAAAGACTCCATCCACATTTGATGTTTTATTTTGCTTAATAAAAACAGCAGCATCAGTGTTTGTGTCAAATGTATTAATCCCTCGATCCTGTATCCCTGAATCACGGTTCTGCTAGTACAGCTACGACTGGAAGTGACTTTTTGTAGCTGGTTAGGAGAACTAGGTTAAGGTTAGGATAATTAACGTGGCAGGTTAGGATAATTAACGTGGCAGGTTAGGATAATTAACGTGGCAGGTTAGGAGAATTAGGTTAAGGTTAGGATAATTAACACGTGGCAGGTTAGGAGAATTAACGTATCAGGTTAGGATAATTAACATGGCAGGTTAGGAGAATTAGGTTACGGTTAGGAGAATTAACACGTGGCAGGTTAGGAGACTTAGGTTACAGTTAGGATAATTAACGTGGCAGGTTAGGGTAATTAACGTGGCAGGTTAGGATATTTAGGTTAAGGTTAGGGAAATTAACGTTGTAGGTTAGGAAAATTAGGTTAAGGTTAGGGAAATTAACGTTGTAGGTTAGGAAAATTAGGTTAAGGTTAGGAAAGGGTTTTGGGTTAGCTAAAATACTCTCCTAACCTGTTACGAAAAGTATCTGTACTCCCCCAGTGTCACAACCCTGAATCACATTACCGCTTAAGGGCAGAAATCTAGTACAACACCACCAACTAGCGGTGATTTATTTAATAGCGCTTCGTAGAAAATATTGATTAATTGATCATGTTTGATAAGGCCTGACGTAAAGATTGTTTTGAGGATAGACGAAATGTTTTGTAATCAAATGGATTGTTCGATCATTAAAATATTTGCTGTAGGCTAGAGAAATAAAAATAGACTGACCATTTTTTGCGGGACACATGGTGTTCCTTTTTGGAATCCTCATCCCGTAAAACAATGACGCCTTTGCTTTCGAAAAACAACATATTTTGTCGCATGTTTATTTTCATTTTTCAAATTCCTCAAAGCAACCTAGGCTACAGGTGACAGAAGGCCTTTTCCAACCAAAGAACGAACAGATTTAAGCGAAAAATATAGCCCTACTCAAGGTAAAGAACATTATATTAATGGAAGTTGATTAATAGGATAGAATGATGGTGTAATAATAATATGTATGTTTTCACTATCTGTAAGCGTTTGTCTGTGGTTGACAACGTCCCTTACATTTCCTCCGTATTATGCCTAGTGCTCTTTCGGTCTACCTCTCTTCTCTCTAGAGTCTTTTTGACCGACCTACGTCTTGCTCATTTTCAGATGGAGTTAGTGTCAGGTTACCGTGACCGGATGATTGAGTTCTCGGAGGCTATGGCACAGTGGTATCGCTGCTTCCAGACCACCCGTAGGGGGCGCAAAGAACCACATAGTGATTTCTGGGGGTACGATTTTCCCCGATACCACATGGACCGCTCACCGTACTGGATACTGCACCTGCTGGATTGCGCTGCAACGCCACCTGCAGCTATTCCACGGCTAGAACAGACTGGATTGGACCCCTCCGAGCTCAGTGAGTAAAACCTTTAGGCATAGCCTGCGTGATCTACTGTAGCACACAGAGTATTTCATTCTTACCTCTTGAAGCTGTTATCCAAAAAGCTATCATACCATAATACCAAAACGCTATACCTACGGTCAATTCCACGATAACGGAATTATGCTGAGACTCTTTAGGTCTATGCCAAAAAATATATATGAAAAATCAGTCTCAGCGTAAACCATTACCATAGAATTGCCCCTATCGAACCAACTTTTTCTTTGTCTCTCTGTCTCTCCCACCCTTCCTCCCCTCTTCTCTCTCTCTCCCTCTGTAGTAAGTAGTGAAGGAGATAGTGTTCTGATGGTGACTGATGCCTCTGGCCTGCCCCTGGGCTTTGACGTGCTGGCCGGTGGCTGGGCAGGGGCGCTGGGTGGGGGCGAGGCTGCGGGTGGAGATGGGAAGGGGGCCCTGGAGACAATCCAGAAGATGGTAGGACTGCTGAGACGCTGCATGGAGGCCCCTATGACTGGCGGGTTGCCTCGGAGACCACACATGCTCCACGTCAATGACAAGAAGCTTCACAGGTACAAACTCAAGACAAAAGGGTTCTAAAAGGGTTCTAAAAGGGTTCTAAAAGGGTTCTTTACGGAGGGATAGGGTTCTACCAAGAATTTTTGGAAGACGAGGGTTCTTTTGTAAGGCAAAGGGTTCTACCTAGAACCTTTAACATCCCAAGAGTTCTTTGGAAGTCAAGAAGGGTACCACATAGAACCATACATAATATTTCCCAGCATGCTCTTTTGCAGGGAGATTTTCAGAATGGATTGTTTTACTGTAACATCTGTGTTTTTGCATGTCCATTGATTGGTTGATTCATTTTATACTACAGGAATATAAATAACATACAGTTTTCTAAACTAATCCAATCTGTTAGTAATTTTGTTGACTGGACCCGTTATACTGAGACGGTTGTTCAAGTTTAGATGATTGAGGTAATCTCAGTTTTCAATCTTCCCTATCCTGGCAGACATTCTGAATGCAGGTTGCAGATGACTAACAATTAGACTTGTTGTATATTCTAACTCTGGCTAGATTCCAATATGAATTACACATCACTTTGCAAGCCAGCATAGTATGACTTGCAGGCCTGATGTGGCCTGTAAACCAGGAGTTTCCTAACACCACTGTGTTTGGGTATAACTAAGTCCTCAAATAAAGGCCTTAAATTGGCCAATTGTCCTTATCCAATTTATCCTGCTTAAGCCAGGAAAAAACCACCCTATGGGACTCCCAATCACAGCCGGATGTGATACAGCCTGGAATCAAACCAGGGACTGTAGTGACGCCTCATGCACTGAGATGCAACGCCTTAGATCACTGTGCCACTCGGGAGGCCTCCAAATGATAAAATGGTTCTTGGTTAACCCAAAAGGGTTCTACCCAGCACCTAAATGGGTTTCCCTATGGGGACAAACCGAAGAACCCTGTATGGTTCTACTTAGCAGCTTTTTTCCCCTAAGTATAAGGAACGAAGGGCCTCTTTTTGGTAAGATATCATATCTGTTTTCTAACCCAGTATATAGCTCTTTCTACGTGTCTTCTGTCTCTCTCCCTCTCTTATCCCCTCTCTCTCTGTCTCTCTGTCTCTCTCCCTCTCTCATCCCCTCTCACTCTCTCTCTCTCATCCCCCCTCTCTCTCTCTCTCCTCTCATCCCCCCTCTCTCTCTCTCCTCTCATCCTCCAGGTTGCTGAGTAGGTGTGAGAAGGCCCTCACCATTCTGAAGGTGGTTCTGTGGCCCCAGGCCCTGGGTGACTGGGGCCTCACAGAGGTGGAGCAGGTGGACGGAGGAGAGTCCTTCAGCATGCGCTGGCCTCCGACCTGCTACTGTCACGTGTGTAAGAAACACTCCTTCCCCAGTCAGCTGAAACCATGGTAAGGCGAGGAGAGGGAGAGAGAGACAGAGAGAGACATACAGACAGAGAGAGAGAGAGACAGACAGACAGACAGAGGAAGAGAGAGAGAGAGAGAGAGACAGAGACAGAGACAGAGAGAGAGAGAGAGACAGAGAGGAGAGAGAGAGAGAGACAGAGAGAGAGAGACAGAGAGAGAGAGACAGAGAGGAGAGACAGAGAGACAAAGACAGAGAGGAGAGAGAGACAGAGACAGAGATAGAGAGAGACAGTGATAGAGAGAGACAGTGAGAGACGGAGACAGAGACAAAGACAGAGAGAGAGAGTGTTTGGGTGACCTGACAGACCTGAGAGTACTGAGAGAATAAGAGAGAGGTGATTTGTAGTCAACGCACATGGCAACACGACCTGCAGGAGGCAAGCTAAACAGAGTAGTGTTCTCAACAGATTTGTCATTTGTAAAACTAGAAGTCTCCAATAATGATGTTACGGTCCCAAAGGATTACACAGGTATAGTCTTTTACAGCACGTATCTGGTAGTGGGTTATGTTCCCACGCAGCATTGGGCTAGGTTACCACCAGCTGAGACTCTCAGAGAGGTGCCATGCTTAAGAGGCTTTTTACATTAGATTAGTGCTTAGCTCAGCATTACTGAGGCCTGTTGAAACAGATGGCTCAGGTCTTTTGCAAGTCAGCAGGAACCTATTAGCTGGGTTATCAGGTTTCTTTATCACCGTAAATCCCACTTTTTCCCTTCCCCCTTGGTTCTGTGCGGATAGAAGAGCTTTGTTGGCAGACTGTTGTTTTGTTGCTTTCGCCAGCTTCTTTGTGGTTGTCATGACGAAGGATTTGGCTTAAGCAGGAAAAGAGATTGGCATTTGTGGTCATTCGTTACTTTGCAGAGTCAGTTTTTTTTTATGTTGCTTGTTGATATACAGGAAGTAGCTATTGTCTGTCTGAGAATGTAAGACTATTTTTGAGGAAGTGTTTACTAACAAGTGTCTCTCTCACATTGTCAAACACGACACTCTCAATTCCTCTGTCTTTCTCCCTGCATGTTTTGAACGGCCTCCTTCCCATTTCTTTGTCTGGTTGCTCTTCTGTCATCCGCCCATCTCCTTCCCCTTTCTTTGTCTGGTTGCTGTTCTGTCATCCGTCCATCTCCTGGTCTTTCTTTGTCTGGTTGCTCTTCTGTCATCCGTCCATCTCCTGGTCTTTCTTTGTCTGGTTGCTTTTCTGTCATCCGCCCATCTCCTGGTCTTTCTTTGTCTGGTTGCTTTTCTGTCATCCGCCCATCTCCTGGTCTTTCTTTGTCTGGTTGCTTTTCTGTCATCCGTCCATCTCCTGGTCTTTCTTTGTCTGGTTGCTCTTCTGTCATCCGCCCATCTCCTGGTCTTTCTTTGTCTGGTTGTTTTTCTGTCATCCGTCCATCTCCTGGTCTTTCTTTGTCTCCATTTCCCCAACTCTCTTTCCTTTTTCTATTCCTACACTCCCCCCTCCCCTCTCTCTTTTCCCTCTCCGGTATGTTGTTGTGTCTCTCTCGTCCCATAGTCCACAGTGCAAGGCTGTCCTGTACTGCTCTGACCAGTGTTCCCAGGCAGACCAGATCCGCTGTCCAGAGGATGCCAGTCACCAGCACTGGTGTGAAAAACTGGCCTGCTACATGAGCCACGACTCACAACTTGCCGAGCTGCCATTCAGCTATGCCGCAGGTAGGGGGTGCAGTAACAAAATGACAGGGAATGTGTTTAAGGCCAGCAAGGAAGGAGGAACCATAAGAGTGCTACTGAATGTTTATTTATCTCAGTGTCCTCCCTATCTTACGCTACAGTTTTCTTTTCATTCTGTAACCCCCCCCCCCCCCCCCCCCCTCTCCACCTTTTCTCTTCCTCTCTTGGTTTCTCGTCCACTCTTCTACCCAATCAGAGGTGACAGCTGTTGATTTCGACCTGGAACACTTCCTGAATAAGAATAAACTGGACAGTGGCTACTGGGTACACTGGAGCCTCTTGGTACGCTCCCCCAGATATGAGCTCCATCCCACAGTGGAACAGTCCAGAGATCAATACCCCCACTGGTTCACAGGTTGGTACGGCCCAGTAGCCAACAACTCAGATCACTTTGTTTTGGATAATGATGTTTTGGTGAGCATTTTGATTGGATAATGATGTTTTGGTGAGCATTTTGATTGGATAATGATGATTTGGTGAGCGTTTTGATTGGATAATGATGATTTGGTGAGCGTTTTGATTGGATAATGATGATTTGGTGAGCGTTTTGATTGGATAATGATGATTTGGTGGGTGTTTTTATTACCAAAGTAACAACACTGTACTTCATAGACAAGGTACCTATGGGTTACTATAGTGGAGTAACGTACTAGTGTTGCTGTGTAGTGATGAACTAAGTTGTCCTGCTGTATGTGATGTGTTAAGGTCACAGTGAGCCCTTTGGACCCCTGAAAAGGGAGGGAGACATCCTGCTCTGTAGCCCAGCTCCTCATGCAGTCCCCAGCGTCACCAAACCGCTGGGTAAAACAGAAACTACAGCCAGAATGGGACAATAATCCCATTAATGTTGTATCACTCACTTTCACCTTCAAACAATGTTATAATACTGATGTTCATTAAATCTCTCATTATCTCCCCTCTCTCTCTCTCTCTTTCTTATCTCCCCACTCTCTCTCTCTCTTTCTTATCTCTCCTCCCTCTCTCTCTTTCTTCTCCCCCCCTCTCTCTCTCTCTTTCTTTCTTCTCCCCCCCCCTCTCTCTCTCTCTCTCTCTCTCTTTCTTATCTCTCTCTCTCTCTTTCTTATCTCCTCCCTCTCTCCCCCCTCTCTCTCGCTCTCTCTCTTTCTTTCTTCTCTCCCCCCTCTCTCTCTCTCTCTTTCTTATCTCTTTCTTCTCTCCCCTCCTTCTCTTTCTTTCTTCTCTCCCCCCCTCTCTCTCTCTCTTTCTTATCTCTCCTCCCTCTCTCTTTTCTCCCCTCTCTCTCTCTCTCTCTCTCTCTCTCACTCTCTCTCTCTCTCTCTCTCTCTCTCTCTCTCTCTCTTTCTTTCTTCTCTCCCCCCTTTCTCTCTTTCTCTCTCTTTCTTTCTTCTCCCCCTCTCTCTCTCTCTCTCTTTCTTATCTCTCTCACTCTCTGTCTCTCTCTCTCTCTCCTCAGTGTTGTGGAGTCAGTACTGTGAGTGGAGGGGTATCAGTCTGTCCTCTCCTGCAGCTGTTCTTCTCAGCTCCCCTCTATCCATCTACTACATAATCACGTCGCTGGTGCCCCAAGACTGTGAGTGTGTGTGAGCTGTGTGTGTGTGTGTGAGAGTGTGTGTGTAATCATGTTATGTCTCAAAGAGAAAGGTTAACTGGACAAGACGACTGAGTGTGCAGTATTTGTCCCTCCTCAGTTCCAGAGCTCAACATCCAGAAGAAGCAGTCTCTAAAGATCCACATCATCGACTCCTACAGGGAGTTCCACTGTCTCAAGGTGTTCTGGGTAGGACTGCAACGTCTGGGATTTCCACCCTGCTCATATCACCACTTCTTCTGCAATCACTTACTCTTCCAGTGTGTGTGTGTGTGTATGTGTGTGTGTGTGTGTGTGTGTGTGTGTGTATGCGTGTGTGTGTGTGTTATCACTTTCATCTCCTGCTTCTTCCTGTGAGGCCTCTTTGTCTGGTCCTCTCAGCTCTCAGCAGGGCGTAAACACAGAGATTAGAACTGACCCCTCCTGTTTCACTTCCCACCCAGAGTAACGTCTATCAACCGCCTGTCTGTCTGCCTGTCTGTCTGCCTGTCTGTCTATCTGTCTGTCTGTCTGTCTGTCTGTCTGTCTGTCTGTCTGTCTGTCTGTCTGTCTGTCTGTCTGTCTGTCTGTCTGTCTGTCTGTCTGCCTGCCTGCCTGCCTGCCTGCCTGCCTGCCTGTCTGTCTGTCTGTCTGTCTGTCTGCCTGTCTGTCTGTCTGTCTGTCTGTCTGTCTGTCTGCCGGCCTGCCTGTCTGCCTGCCTTTGTTTTACTGCCTCCCCTCCACCAATAGGAATTGTCTGTTCTCCTGCCGCACATGACCTTTGAACTGGTGTTCATAGGGGAGGGACTTCCCCCTGAGAGTGACGAGGAGCAGATCTTTCTGCAGAAGAAGGTGACCCCCTCCCCCTGAACAACCCCCACCTGAACAACACCCCCCCCTGAACAACCCCCCCCCCCCTGAACAGCACCCCCCCCCCCCCCCCCCTGAACAACACCCCGCCCCCCTGAACAACACCCCGCCCCCCTGAACAACACCCCGCCCCCCTGAACAACACCCCGCCCCCCTGACCAACACCCCATCCCCCCTGAACAACACCCCGCCCCCCTGAACAACACCCCGCCCCCCTGAACAACACCCCGCCCCCCTGACCAACACCCCATCCCCCCTGAACAACACCCCGCCCCCCTGAACAACACCCCATCCCCCCTGAACAACACCCCGCCCCCCTGACCAACACCCCGCCCCCCTGAACAACACCACCCCCCCTGAACAACACCTCCCCTGAACAGCACCCCCCCTGAACTGCACCCCCCCTGAACAACACCCCCCC
Organism: Oncorhynchus mykiss; assembly: GCF_013265735.2. NCBI lineage: Eukaryota > Metazoa > Chordata > Actinopteri > Salmoniformes > Salmonidae > Oncorhynchus > Oncorhynchus mykiss. The sequence goes on along the minus strand of NC_048585.1, from coordinate 58,048,645 downwards.
TGAACAACACCCCGCCCCCCTGAACAACACCCTGCCCCCCTGAACAACACCCCGCCCCCCTGAACAACACCCCGCCCCCCTGAACAACACCCCGCCCCCCTGACCAACACCCCGCCCCCCTGACCAACACCCCATCCCCCCTGAACAAAACCCCGCCCCCCTGAACAACACCCCATCCCCCCTGAACAACACCCCGCCCCCCTGACCAACACCCCGCCCCCCTGACCAACACCCCATCCCCCCTGAACAAAACCCCGCCCCCCTGAACAACACCCCATCCCCCCTGAACAACACCCCGCCCCCCTGACCAACACCCCGCCCCCCTGACCAACACCACTCCCCTGAACAACACCCCGCCCCCCTGAACAACACCCCATCCCCCCTGAACAACACCCCGCCTCCCTGACCAACACCCCGCCCCCCTGAATAACACCCCCCCTGAACAACACCCCCCTGAACAACACCCCCTCCCTGAACAACACCCTCCCTGAACAACACCCCTACAGGTTGTTCTGTAAATACATTTCACACCTAGTTCACGTAGACGACGTGGTTCCTATAAGTCGATGTAGAGCCGTGGTTCCTATAAGTCGATGTAGAGCCGTGGTTCCTATAAGTCGATGTAGAGCCGTGGTTCCTGTAAGTCGATGTAGAGCCGTGGTTCCTGTAAGTCGATGTAGAGCCGTGGTTCCTATAAGTCGATGTAGAGCCGTGGTTCCTATAAGTCGATGTAGAGCCGTGGTTCCTATAAGTCGATGTAGAGCCGTGGTTCCTATAAGTCGATGTAGAGCCGTGGTTCCTGTAAGTCGATGTAGAGCCGTGGTTCCTATAAGTCGATGTAGAGCCGTGGTTCCTGTAAGTCGATGTAGAGCCGTGGTTCCTGTAAGTCGATGTAGAGCCGTGGTTCCTATAAGTCGATGTAGAGCCGTGGTTCCTGTAAGTCGATGTAGAGCCGTGGTTCCTGTAAGTCGATGTAGAGCCGTGGTTCCTGTAAGTCGATGTAGAGCCGTGGTTCCTATAAGTCGATGTAGAGCCGTGGTTCCTATAAGTCGATGTAGAGCCGTGGTTCCTGTAAGTCGATGTAGAGCCGTGGTTCCTGTAAGTCGATGTAGAGCCGTGGTTCCTGTAAGTCGATGTAGAGCCGTGGTTCCTATAAGTCGATGTAGAGCCGTGGTTCCTATAAGTCGATGTAGAGCCGTGGTTCCTATAAGTCGATGTAGAGCCGTGGTTCCTATAAGTCGATGTAGAGCCGTGGTTCCTATAAGTCGATGTAGAGCCGTGGTTCCTATAAGTCGATGTAGAGCCGTGGTTCCTATAAGTCGATGTAGAGCCGTGGTTCCTATAAGTCGATGTAGAGCCGTGGTTCCTATAAGTCGATGTAGAGCCGTGGTTCCTATAAGTCGATGTAGAGCCGTGGTTCCTATAAGTCGATGTAGAGCCGTGGTTCCTATAAGTCGATGTAGAGCCGTGGTTCCTATAAGTCGATGTAGAGCCGTGGTTCCTATAAGTCGATGTAGAGCCGTGGTTCCTATAAGTCGATGTAGAGCCGTGGTTCCTATAAGTCGATGTAGAGCCGTGGTTCCTATAAGTCGATGTAGAGCCGTGGTTCCTGTAAGTCGATGTAGAGCCGTGGTTCCTATAAGTCGATGTAGAGCCGTGGTTTGAGGGTTCCCTGATCCTGACACGGTTCTCCCCTGTCACCATGGGGTTGCTCATCCAGAACGGCCGTGTCCACCTGGTTAACCCCAGCTTCACCCCGGATGAGAAGTTGGACAGGAGGAGCATCCGGGTAAAAGGTTACCGCAGGGCCTATCACATGCTGCAAGGGCCCAAACCTGACCTGGTGATTGGTGAGTATACTGTATGTTGGGAGAGGTGTGTGTGTTTGTGTGTGTTCGTGTGCGTGCGTGTGCGTGCATGTGTATGCAAACAGGACCTTGAGTGGGTGTCCTGTTTGTATGTGAGCTGTGTGTGTGTGTGTGTGTCTACTTCATTGTGTGTACATTCCTGTGTACGTGTCTGTCTGCAGTTGGCTTCCTGACAGTGTTATTGACGGTATTGTTGAATCGCTGAATAGACGGAAGTGAAGGGAGATCTGGTTTCTCTTCCTGAACTACAGCCCTTTGATTCTTATCAAGTAACTTATGATCCTCCTGAGAGGAGGAAGTGTTCCTTACTCTGTCCTGTAAAACAGGGTAGCACTGTACTGTAAACGGGGTAGAACTACTGTAAAACAGGGTAGTACTGTACTCTAAAACAGGGTAGCACTGTACTGTAAAACAGGGTAGAACTACTGTAAAACGGGGTAGCACTGTACTGTAAAACAGGGTAGAACTACTGTAAAACAGGGTAGTACTGTACTGTAAAACAGGGTAGCAAAGTACTGTAAAACAGGGTAGTACTGTACTGTAAAATGGGGTAGCACTGTACTGTAAAACTGGGTAGCACTGCACTGTAAAACAGGGTAGAACTACTGTAAAACAGGGTAGGCCTGTACTGTAAAACAGGGTAGCAAAGTACTGTAAAACAGGGTAGCACTGTACTGTAAAACGGGTAAACACTGTACTGTAAAACAGGGTAGCACTACTGTAAAACAGGGTAACAATGTACTGTAAAACAGGGTAGCACTGTACTGTAAAACAGGGTAGGCCTGTACTGTAAAACAGGGTAGAACTGTACTGTAAAACAGGGTCGCACTGTACTGTAAAACAGGGTAGGACTGTACTGTAAAACAGGGTAGCACTGTACTGTAAAACAGGGTAGCACTGTACTGTAAAGCAGGGTAGCACTGTACTGTAAAACAGGGTAGTACTGTACTGTAAAACAGGGTAGTACTGTACTGTAAAACAGGGTAGTACTGTACTGTAAAACGGGGTAACACTGTACTGTAAAACAGGGTAGTACTGTACTGTAAAACGGGGTAACACTGTACTGTAAAACAGGGTAGTGCTGTACTGTAAAACAGGGTAGTACTGTACTGTAAAACAGTCGCACTGTAGCGCAGACAAGTGTGTTAGGGGACATGAGGACGGAAAACTGGAATGTGTGTGTGTGTCCATTGCCCATCCAACAGGCTTCAGACCGGCAATCCTGCTTCAGGAGTCGTGGCTCAGCACACTCCCTAGGCTCCAGGTAACACACACACACACACACCACAACCCCCCCCCCCCCTTCCCTACCAAGCTGTTATTCAAACCTCTCCATATCTCCTGACGCCAACCACTTCCACATTCAACATTCTACCAGTGGGACTGACCATGTGACTGACAGTTCTTCCTGTCTCTGTAGTCCCTGAGGGTTCCAGCCTACTTCTGTGAGGTCGGGGAGTTGAGCTGTGTGTGCAGCCAGCAGGTGATGAGCCAGGCCACCGGGGGCACCCTCTCCCCTCCACACATCAACCCCTTCCACTGCCCCCTGCGCATCACTGGAGGAGATAACATGCTGCCCTGGTGAGGGAGGGACTTGTTCCTTAGAGCTGTTGGGGGGCAATATCTTCTGGTATACTTCTCTGTCTCTCTCCGTCTGTCTCTCTGTCTCTCTCTTCTCTCTGTCTCTCTCTGTCTGTTTCTCCCTCTCTCTCTGTCTCTCTCCGTCTGTCTCTCTGTCTCTCTCTTCTCTCTGTCTGTCTCTCTGTCTCTGTTTCTCCCTCTCTCTCTGTCTCTCTCCGTCTGTCTCTCTGTCTCTCTCTTCTCTCTGTCTATCTCTCTCTCTGTCACTCTGTCTCTGTTTCTCCCTCTCTCTGTCTCTCTCTGTCTCTGTTTCTCCCTCTTTCTCTGTCTCTCTCTGTCTGTTTCTCCCTCTCTCTCTGTCTCTCTCTTCTCTCTGTCTATCTCTTCTCTCTCTCTCTCTCTCCCTCTCTCTCGTTCTTCTGTCTTTCTCCCTCTGTCTCTCTCTCTGTCTCCCTCTCTCTCTCTCGCTCTCCGTCTGTCTCTCTGTCTCTCTCTGTCTCTGTTTCTCCATCTCTCTCTGTCTCTCTCCGTCTGTCTCTCTGTCTCTCTCAATCTCTTCTCTCTGTCTCTCTCTCTCCCTCTCTCTCGCTCTTCTCTCTCTCTCTCTCTGTCTCTGTTTCTCCCTCTCTCTGTCTCTCTCTTCTCTCTGTCTATCTCTTCTCTCTGTCTCTCTCTCTCACTCTTCTCTGTCTTTCTCCCTCTGTCTCTCTGTCTTTCTGTCTCTCTCTCTCTCTCTCTGTCTCTCTCTCTTGCTCTCTGTTTTGTGTTAACCCTAAACCTAAGAAAGTGCCTGCTATATGTCCCCCTCTCCCTCCCAGGTATTCAAATGCCTTCATCTTCCATCTGAGGTACAAGCCCGTGCATAGTGAGAAACGACCTTCTGTGGCCTACCCCAAAGCCCCGCCTTTGCAGGTAGAGCCGGCCAATCAGGAACCTGACTACCCTGTGAAGATGAGTCGCAGGGACAGGAAGCAGGCCGCCCGCAATATGCCCCGCAAACGCAAATGATGATAACAACATGCACACACACGTACGCACTCAAACACAAACGTATACACACTGGCACACACACACACTGGCACACACACACACACACACACTGGCACACACACACACACACACTGGCACACACACACACACACACTGGCACACACACACACCCACACTATGGCGCACACACACACACACACACACTGGCACACACACACACACACACACACAGGCGCGTGCGTACACAAGGTTACTCTCAATGAACAGACTCAGGGCAGACTAACACTTTAGCTGAACTGGCCTTTTCATTAAAAAAGACCAGTCATAGACTCTTCAGTGATTGCCGTGCCAGTTTGTCTGTGGGTTTTACATTCCCAATAGTTTGTATATCAACCCCCTAAGGGTCCCTTTCCTTCTATAAGATATTGTAGTCTACTGTTAACCACGTGACTGGTAAGATGACTTATTATGTAGGCTAGAGTTTGTGTGGCTGTGAAATTCTTTATCTTGTACAGACAGAGATATTAGAGGGGAGGGAGAGAGAAGAGATTTATTACATGTAACAACCAAGACCCGTGGGGGGGGAGAGAAGAGATTACACGTAACAACCAAGACCCGTAGAGAGAGAGAGAAGTATACCAGAAGATATTGAGAGAGAAAGTTCCTAAGCGTACAATACTCTTAAAAACAAATACAGAACGTAAATGATACAGTAACAAAACACTAAAATGACCAAACCCATATGATCCCTCCCTATCCACCCATATGATCCCTCCCTATCCACCCATATGATCCCTCCCTATCCACCCATATGATCCCTCCCTATCCACCCATATGATCCCTCCCTATCCACCCATATGCTCCCTCCCTATCCACCCATATGATCCCTCCATATCCACCCATATGATCCCTCCCTATCCACCCATATGATCCCTCCCTATCCACCCATATGATCCCTCCATATCCACCCATATGATCCCTCCCTATCCACCCATATGCTCCCTCCCTATCCACCCATATGATCCCTCCCTATCCACCCATATTCTCCCTCCCTATCCACCCATATGATCCCTCCCTATCCACCCATATGCTACCTCCCTATCCACCCATATGATCCCTCCCTATCCACCCATATGATCCCTCCCTATCCACCCATATGATCCCTCCCTATCCACCCATATGCTCCCTCCCTATCCACCCATATTCTCCCTCCCTATCCACCCATATGCTCCCTCCCTATCCACCCATATGCTCCCTCCCTATCCATCCATATCCACCCATATGCTCCCTCCCTATCCACCCATATGCTCCCTCCCTATCCACCTATATGCTCCCTCCCTATCCACCCATATGCTCCCTCCCTATCCACCCATATTCTCCCTCCCTATCCACCCATATGCTCCCTCCCTATCCACCCATATGCTCGCTCCCTATCCACCCATATGCTCCCTCCCAACCACCCATATGCTCCCTCCCTATCCACCCATATGCTCGCTCCCTATCCACCCATATGCTCCCTCCCTATCCATAACCACTTGGCCCATCCCATCGTCACCCAACAGGATTTTGGAGACAACTGATTCCTGATCAGTTAATGAATTTAATGAATTCTAAATAACGTGCTTGTAAATCAATGGCCTCTGTGTGCCACCAAATGATTCTAGTTCAGTTTGTTTAGTCCCTCACAGTTCTATCCGAGTTAACCTCAGACAGAGGCTGTTGTGTATGCTATATGTGATAACGTGAAATGTCACAGCACATTCTGAACTGCTCTGAAAACAAAGAAACTAAATTATCCACATGGCTGGTTGCCACTTTGAAATAATCAGGAAGATTGACCAGTATTTGATTTATTTATATGACACACTGTCCGACATACGGACAGATGGGTGGGTAGGGGGTTGTGGAGTTGATGATGTCACAGTGGAGTCCTCAGCAGGTGGAGATGATGATGTCACAGTGGAGTCCTCAGCTAGTGGAGGTGGGTAGGGGGTTGTGGAGTTGATGATGTCACAGTGGAGTTCTCAGCTAGTGGAGGTGGGTAGGGGGTTGTGGAGTTGATGATGTCACAGTGGAGTTCTCAGCTAGTGGAGGTGGGTAGGGGGTTGTGGAGTTGATGATGTCACAGTGGAGTTCTAAGCTAGTGGAGGTGGGTAGGGGGCTATGGAGTTGATGATGTCACAGTGGAGTCCTCAGCAGGTGGAGATGATGATGTCACAGTGGAGTCCTCAGCTAGTGGAGATGGGTAGGGGGCTATGGAGTTGATGATGTCACAGTGGAGTCCTCAACTAGTGGAGGTGGGTAGTGGGCTATGGAGTTGATGATGTCACAGTGGAGTCCTCAGCTAGTGGAGATGGGTAGGGGGCTATGGAGTTGATGATGTCACAGTGGAGTCCTCAGCTAGTGGAGATGATGATGTCACAGTGGAGTCCTCAGCTAGTGGAGATGATGATGCCACAGTGGAGTCCTCAGCTAGTGGAGATGGGTAGGGGGCTATGGAGTTGATGATGTCACAGTGGAGTCCTCAGCTAGTGGAGATGATGATGTCACAGTGGAGTCCTCAGCTAGTGGAGATGGGTAGGGGGCTATGGAGTTGATGATGTCACAGTGGAGTCCTCAGCTAGTGGAGATGTTGATGTCACAGTGGAGTCCTCAGCTAGTGGAGATGGGTGATTTACCTAACAGGCGTTATAGCAATCTGGGGCATGACTGCACAACCATTGGTTGATTGCATGCACTGTCTGAGCAGGGTAACATGACCTGAATGTGGACAATGTGGACGATTGGACGAGACCGCCAGGAAGAAACACTCTGGTTAGAGTTGCACTCAACCAATCAGGTTACTTTGAGGAAGTTGTTGACCAATGAGACCCCTGAAGGATGATTGTTTATTTGTCACAGTGGAGTTCTCAGCAGGTGGAGATGATGATGTCACAATGGAGTCCTCAGCTAGTGGAGGTGGGTAGGGGGCTATGGAGTTGATGATGTCACAGTGGAGTCCTCAGCTAGTGGAGATGATGATGTCACAGTGGAGTCAACTAGTGGAGGTGGGCAGGGGGCTATGGAGTTGATGATGTCACAGTGGAGTTCATAGCAGGTGGAGATGGGTAGGGTGCTATGGAGTTGACGGTCACAGTGGAGTCCTCAGCTAGTGGAGATGATGATGTCACAGTGGAGTCCTCAGCTAGTGGAGATGGGTAGGGGGCTATGGAGTTGATGATGTCACAGTGGAGTCCTCAGCTAATGGAGATGATGATGTCACAGTGGAGTCCTCAGGTAGTGGAGATGGGTAGGGGGCTATGGAGTTGATGATGTCACAGTGGAGTCCTCAGCTAGTGGAGATGATGATGTCACAGTGGAGTCCTCAGCTAGTGGAGATGGGTAGGGGGCTATGGAGTTGATGATGTCACAGTGGAGTCCTCAGCTAGTGGAGATGATGATGTCACAGTGGAGTCCTCAGCTAGTGGAGATGGGTAGGGGGCTATGGAGTTGCATTATCCCCAAGAGGTCACCCACTTGTCTTGTCCCACTAGAGAATGACTTATAAGTTGAAACCATGTAATGTCTAATTGAATTACTTTGATGAGGTTAGTGAGAACTTTTCATTCGATTTTTCTCCAATGGTGTTTTCTGGATTATAACGTTGCAATGCATTCTGGTTTTTCGTTGTTTACAGTGTGGGGCTACATAGTAACATAATTCTTTCAACTGTTTGCTTGTTACAATCAGAGAGTCTATCATCATAATAAAAACGTAAATGTAAATGTAGGCTTTGTTGAACAGATGGCGATGGCTTTCTGACTGCAGCCAAGAGTCGCACGCAACAGTGAGTGACGTCATAATGTCGTATACTGGAAAGGAGTCTATTTCATTTGAATGACGTCAGAGCTTTTATTTATAGTTAAAAACATGCAAACGCTTTTTTTTTGTGTTGTCGGCTGCCTGCTGATGTAGCCTAGTGCGTGTCACTGAACAACTGTGTGGCGCAGAGAGAGGGAGAGAGAGAGAGAGAGGCTATTCACCTCCAACCGGCACCAGCACAATGCATTATCTGAGCAGGTTGTACGGTGCATTCTAAACAGATAGCGGCACAGACTGTTCAGAGTCTTGAGTAACGGAAGAGGAAGGCAGCCTTTTAGCAGCCTACCACTACGCATGTTGACGCTATACTCTGTAACAATCCCCTGTTTTCTCTCGCTCTGTTCGTCTTTATCGAGGACTGCGAAGGACGAACGGGAAAGTCAAAAAAGTATTCGTTGTGATAGTCACATGACCTACAGAATTTACAAGCTGTCAGTACCGGCTCACGGAATGGAAAAGCTGTCCGGTCGGCTTCGGAGCCACTTGAAACGAATTGGGTAATAACGGAAGGTCTTCATACTGGAAAACAAAAACAAATGGCAGAATAGATGAACACGAATTTACACGAACACGGCTCCATTCATGTGTGAACTATTTTCCCATTAGGTAAGACAAACCTGCATATTTGAACGGACGTGAGTGACCTTGTTTCAAGGGCTAGAGTTACGGCAACATCCTGTTTCTCTCTACATTCTCCGGGGGATTTATTTGGCACCAATGGCGACTTTGATCAAATTAAACCGGGAGGAGAATTCTGGACTAAAGACCGTGAATAATAAATAGCGCGCTCAACCGTGTGAAGTTCCTCTGATAGCCCCGCCTACCCCACCCAGCATGACCCACCTGACCTAGTTTCAGAGGGATGACATTTCGAGTACCGGAACCTGTCTTTTGGCTTTGAAAGACAACAATTGACGTTCAACTCCATTGAACCTTGAAGGACGTGAAATGAGACGTATTTGTTTCTTCTCCCTGTACCTTTCACTCAGTTTGCCGATGAATAACGGAAACGATGCGTTATTCTAAAGGCAGCGTTAATGTGTATTAGGCAATGATAGCCTATATCAAGGTCTTGATTGCTGGATGTGTCTAATCTTTTGGATTTACCCCGGGGGTCAAGAAACAACTGAGAGGAGACATAATTATCACGAGTGTCCCTCTGAAGCACTGGATTTAAGTTCATTTCCTGTATAGGCTACCTCTGTAATTTCCTGTATTAACACCTGACATTTTTTTTTAAATTTCACGTGGGAATAATAATTCTACTGACTCAGGGAATGTCATGCTCATGAAAACCATTTTCATTAATGGTGCTATAAGGATGCCACTTTATGAAACTTGCATTTGGTTTTGACACTGTTGTTGAGATCAAAGGTTTGCATGAGAAGGGAATTTTTGACAACGAGAAAGGAATTGACAGGAAATCATCGGGGATTATGACATCAGATGCTGTGTGTCAATAATCAAGAGGACCGTGCTGTGATTGACAGCTAGATCAATAAAAACATAGCAGCCAAGAGGATCTGAGGGCATTATTATGGCAATGACGACAAAACAACAAGTGCTTTTAAGGACAGAGCAAGTAGAGCGTGTTCAACCTCTCAACAGAGATTTATTGGAGCCAACCAATCATCAAACATTCCGTCCTTCTCCTCGTCCAATCATGTTCTTGAATTGCGGCCAATTGCTGCCACCTCTGCTGCGGCACGCGGATGTCCCAGCCCGCATCACTGAGAGCTTCATACTGTCCGGTTACCGCTTCCCCAACTACAGCCTCGCCCAATGCCTGCTCTCGGCCTTTCAGCCCACCAATGAGACCGGCAACTTCTGGACCCATTTCCTGCCAGTCTTCGTCTTTGCCTTCTACTTCCTGGAGCCGTTCGGTTTGGAGGGCGCTCCGCCCACCTCCGACCCTTTCTTCTACCCGCTGTGGAACTACTTCATGGGGGTGTTGTGCCTGCTGATGGCTAGCAGCATGGCTCACCTCCTCAACTCCATGTCTCTGGTCATAAGGGAGGTGTGTTTTTTTGTGGATTATGGAACCATCAGTGCTTACACCGTCGGGTCTTCGTTGGCCTATTACTACTATATTCACCCCAGAGCGGGGATCCTGGAATTGGGGATTGGGAGACACAACAACACCCACCAGGACCCTTCTTCGTCATCGTCATCATTGTCCTCGGCCATGCCAGAGTTCAGCGTGTTTTTCGAGACCTTGTACATCCCCAGCTCCTGCCTGGTCGCCATCATCTGTGTCTTGGCCTGCTGCAACACCCGCCAGCGCTGGAGGACCTACCGCTACATCATACGTACCCTGGTATTCCTTCTGCCCTTCCTCGTGGCCTCCACGCCCATCTTCTACCGCCTCCTCCACTCCTCCCCCTACCTGCCGACCTCCTCCTCCTTCTCCTCCTCCGCCTCCATGGCCCAGTTCTTCTGCCGACACTGCTTCTGGCTGGTGGTGTCAGCCCTGTTCAACATTAGCAAGATCCCTGAGCGACTGTCACCGGGTAGGTTTGATATCTGGGGGCATAGTCACCAGTGGTTCCACGTCTGCACCTTCCTGTCCATTCTCGATGAACTTCATATGATCAACGGGGAGGTGAGGGCTATACTCCTTCACCCAGTCCTGGTGGTGCCCCCGGCCACCCCTCCACACCTCCCCGGCCCCACCTTAGCCTCCACCTACGGGGTGATGCTGGTCCTCCAGGCCTCCATCGCCTCCATCATCGCCTGGTTCTCCTGGTGCGCCAACAGCATCTACAAACCCCAGGGAGACCAGTTGGAGAAAGAGTTCCTCTCTAAGAGACATCTAAAGTGTCACTGATGTGGGATCTGATTTGACGAAGAGCTCTGATTTGATTTCCAGACGTAGGCCAGTCAGCTCGTAGATTAATTTACTTAATTTATTTTATCACTTGAACAATGCAGCTCCATATCGTTTATGGAGGTTAGAGAGGATACCACTCACGTAATATAAAAAAGTAGCGTGTGTTTTCATGTATTGGTTTTCATTTGTAGTCACTCTGTAACATTCACTAGTTCTGTATCCTACTTTGTCTTCACCTTCACCCAGTGGTTTCCCCATTTCCCTTCTCCCTGGACTGTGTGGGTAACTTTAGCTTTGAAAGGGTCAGCTAATATTCAAGGGGTTTTGTTTTTCAAGTTCACCATGGGGGGGGTCCTATTTGGTCCCCTGGATTAGGCACAGTGTTTTGTGGGGTTGGAACACCTTGGGGGTTCAGTCAAGTCCCCCGGGGTTCAGTCATGTCGCCCGGGGTTCAGTCAAGTCGCCTGGGGTTCAGTCATGTCGCCTGGGGTTCAGTCATGTCGCCTGGGGTTCAGTCAAGTCCCCCGGGGTTCAGTCATGTCGCCCGGGGTTCAGTCATGTCACCTGGGGTTCAGTCAAGTCCCTTGGGGTTCAGTCAAGTCCCCTGGGGTTCAGTCATGTCGCCTGGGGTTCAGTCATGTCACCTGGGGTTCAGTCAAGTCCCCCGGGGTTCAGTCATGTCGCCTGGGGTTCAGTCATGTCGCCTGGGGTTCAGTCAAGTCCCCCGGGGTTCAGTCATGTCGCCTGGGGTTCAGTCAAGTCCCCTGGGGTTCAGTCATGTCGCCTGGGGTTCAGTCAAGTCCCCTGGGGTTCAGTCAAGTCCCCTGGGGTTCAGTCAAGTCCCCTGGGGTTCAGTCATGTCGCCTGGGGTTCAGTCAAGTCCCCTGGGGTTCCAGGACTCACATTCTGTTCTAGAATAAGACGATAATTCTATTCCTTAAGGGGGGTTTAAGGTAGAGGACATTGGAAAGGTATTGTTACCCAATGCCCTTTAAATGTCACAGTGAGATTTAAGAAACGTTTGCTGCCATGCTGTCTTTTATCGCTTCCTTGATTAATCTCCTTCAACCTTCCTCCACTTCCCCTACCGTCTCTGACTGATTATACCTCTTCATATCTCTCTCTCTCTCACACTCTCTCTCTCTCTCTCACACTCTCTCTCTCTCTCTGTCACTCTCTCTCTCACACTCTCTCTCTCTCTCACACTCTCTCTCTCACACTCTCTCTCTCTCTCACACACTCTCTCAATCTCACTCTCAAATTCTCTCTCTCTATATATATATCTCTCTCTCACACACTCGCAATTTCCTTTTCCTTCATGTTATACTTAATCTCTCTTCATACTTTCTTGATACCTTGTCAAAACTCCCTGTCATGCCACACACAGTTTAATTTCCTACCGCTTTCTCACAAGCTGTCTTTGCTTCCGAGTGGCGCAGCGGTCTAAGGCACTGCAGCTCAGTGCTAGAGGCGTCACTACAGACCCTGGTTCGATCCCGGGCTGTATTACAACCGGCCGTGATCGGGATTCCCATAGGACGGAGCACAATTGGCCCAGCGTTGTCCGGGTTAGGGGAGGGTTTGAATATATATTCGAAAATAAGAATTTGTTCTTAACTGACTTGCCTAGTTTAATAAAGGTTAAATAAATAAAAAAAAACAGGAAGTGGGGTAGCTTTTTCCGACAACAGAAATAGACCAAGACCTCATTCAGTCTTACATTATTGCAATCTGAGGGCTGGAAACCAGAGGGTGGAGCCCAACTTCATGTGCACTTTCTGAAGCCACATCTTCAAAAGGACTTTTACGTACCTCATGTTTCTAACATGTTTCTGATGACGGATTGGTCATCTAACGTACTAGACCACAGACTTTTTTATTTTATTTCTATCAATATCAATGATCAACTTCATACTATAACTGCATGTACTGTACACTGACTGCACTGAAAAACTTTCCATACTTTATTTATGGTAAAGAAACAAGGGCCTGAAACAGCCAGTGATGGAACGTTCTTATTTTACCTGCGGTAATATCTATACATCTGAAGCCGTAGTGAGGATAGATACATTGTATAAACCACAGGAGGTTGGTGTCACCATAATTGGGGAGGACGGGCTCTTGGTAATGACTGGAGTGGAATCAGTGTAATGATATCAGCAACATCAAACACCTGGTTTCCATGGGTTTGATGCCGTTCCATTCGCTCCGTTCCGGACTTTATTATGAGCTGTCCTCCCACTCACCAGCCTCCTGTGCTATAAACTCTTATCAGCAGATCATTGAGGATGTGTTACCCTGCTCAGACATTGCTGACACGTGCCAGATCTTACAACGCCTTGATCGGTGTTTTACCTAACAGGCGTTATAGCAATCTGGGGCATGACTGCACAACCATTGGTTGATTGCATGCACTGCCTGAGCAGGGTAACATGACCTGAATGTGGACAATGTGGACGATTGGACGAGACCACCAGGAAGAAACACTCTGGTTAGAGTTGCACTCAACCAATCAGGTTACTTTGAGGAAGTTGTTGACCAATGAGACCCCTGAAGGATGATTGTTTATTTGTCTCTCAACCAATCATGCAAATATTTTCATGAAATAGCCTCCTCTTATGTAGATAATTAGCAGTAGCACGTTTAAATACTCCTTCTGAATGCTCATTTCCTGGGAATGTAAGAGAGACAAGACATGCTTCTATCTTAGACAGACATACAGTAGATTAGCTAGCATAAACAATGATGTTATAATTGGTATGCTCCGGACATTCTCATGTCTCCTCCCCCATATCTCTGCTCTCCTCTCTCTTCCTGGTTATGGATTCTAGTTCTGTCTGTCTCTTCCTGGTTATGGATTCTAGTTCTGTATGTCTCTTCCTGGTTATGGATTCTAGTGCTGTCTGTCTCTTCCTGGTTATGGATTCTAGTGCTGTCTGTCTCTTCCTGGTTATGGATTCTAGTGCTGTCTGTCTCTTCCTGGTTATGGATTCTAGTTCTGTCTGTCTCTTCCTGGTTATGGATTCTAGTTCTGTATGTCTCTTCCTGGTTATGGATTCTAGTTCTGTCTGTCTCTTCCTGGTTATGGATTCTAGTTCTGTCTGTCTCTTCCTGGTTATGGATTCTAGTTCTGTCTGTCTCTTCCTGGTTATGGATTCTATTTCTGTCTGTCTCTTCCTGGTTATGGATTCCATTGCTATCTGTGTTTAGTTCTGTCTTCGTTTGAAGAATTATGCCGTCAGTTATTGACAAAAGAAAGAGAAAGCATGTCTTGTGTTTAAAATGTTTAAAATGTAAGAGTCTGATCTGATTCATTTATATCAGGGCAAGCCGTAGATATACATAACAGAGTTCTGCAAACTATCCTCCATTTCAGCTCCAAATTTCCAATCCCAATCTCTATGGATAACTCTATTTCTGGGTAAATCTTTGAGTCTTCTTGGTTATGCCCTCTCCCACGCCCTGAGTTTATTTGCACAGTGACAGTGGACCAGGCCAGTCCCGTCTTAGAGACGAAGTGCAGTGAGGAAAAAAAATAATGTCGACACATTTGTCCAAGTCAACGTGGATTTCCTTGTTGTTATGACTGTCATTGTCCAATTTGTGCTTCACTACAAAGTCTGAGATTTGGATTGAATCCAAGATGGTGTGCTGTATGTTGCTCCTAGCCTGTGTGGTTGTCAGATGTGTTTCAGCTTTTGCCCACTTTAGTAAAGTAAACTGCTTTTGTTGACTCAAACATTGGCTGGTTGTAGTGACAGTGCCGCTGTGTCAATAACGAGGAAAGCCAAAATGCCAAAGGTTGGGCCTTTTGGCAATTTGAAGAGATCATAAAAAAAATTGTTTTCTAGGACTCTTCAGGTGAAGATGTATAAAATGTACGTTGGTCTGATGTGTATGAGGAAGGGAATCCAGGTGTGTATGAGGAAGGGAATCCAGGTGTGTATGAGGAAGGGAAGCCAGGTGTGTATGAGGAAGGGAATCCAGGTGTGTATGAGGAAGGGAATCCAGGTGTGTATGAGGAAGGGAATCCAGGTGTGTATGAGGGAGGGAATCCAGGTGTGTATGAGGAAGGGAATCCAGGTGTATATGAGGAAGGGAATCCAGGTGTGTATGAGGAAGGGAATCCAGGTGTGTATGAGGAAGGGAATCCAGGTGTGTATGAGGAAGGGAATCCAGGTGTGTATGAGGGAGGGAATCCAGGTGTGTATGAGGAAGGGAATCCAGGTGTGTATGAGGAAGGGAATCCAGGTGTGTATGAGGAAGGGAATCCAGGTGTGTATGAGGAAGGGAATCCAGGTGTGTATGAGGAAGGGAATCCAGATGTGTATGAGGAAGGGAATCCAGGTGTGTATGAGGAAGGGAATCCAGGTGTGTATGAGGAAGGGAATCCAGGTGTGTATGAGGAAGGGAATCCAGGTGTGTATGAGGAAGGGAATCCAGGTGTGTATGAGGAAGGGAATCCAGATGTGTATGAGGAAGGGAATCCAGATGCAGTACTGGAAGTATTTGTAGAAATATTCCTGCCAGTTGTTGCCCAGCACCTGTTGGTATATATAACTATAAGAACTGTTAGGGCCCCTGGATTGATGATGAATTTAAGAATTGTATGGTTCAAAGACACGATGAAAAGAGGTGACACAAGTCAGGCTGCTCAGCTGATTGGTTGACATTCTGTAACTTGAGACATTTTGTGACTAAACTTAACAAAAATCAATAAATAAAAATGATATTTCCAAACCAAGATAAATGACATAAAACACAATGGAAAAGGCTTTGGAGCACCTTTAAATGATATCATGGGCAGAAAACCCAATTCATTTCCATCGTTCATTGACGTTTATGGATAATTTTTTAACAAAACCTTTTGATATTAACCAATCATTTCAATGACTATTTCACTGGTAAAGTGGAAGAACTCAGAGGTGAAATTAAAACATTGAACAAGTGAACCATCATATTGTTAAATAAAATATCTAATAATGAAAAAGGATTAGTTAGTGTTAGTCAAGTTAGTGTTGGAGAGGTGGAAAAACCATTGTCATCTATCAATAATGATAAGCCTATAGGTACAGACAACCATGATGGGGAACTATAGAGAATGGTAGCAGACTGTATTACCACCAGGTACAGACAACCTAGATGGTAAACTATAGATAATGGTAGCAGACTGTATTGACACCCCTATTTGCTATATCTTTAACCAAAGCCTAAAAGAGTGGGTGTGTCCACAGGAAGGAAGTTAAACCAATTCCACTGCCTAAAAATTGTAAAGCACCCTTTGCTGGCTCTAACAACCGACCAATCAGTTTGCTACCTGTTCTTATTAAACTGATGGAGACAATTGTGTTTGACCAAATACAATGCCATTTTTCAGAGAACAAGTTAACTCCTGACTTTCAGCATGCCTATAGAGAAGGGCACTCAACTTGTACGGCACTGACTCAGATGACTGATGATTGGTTAAAAGAAACGGATAGCAAGATAATAGTCGGAGCTGAAATGTTAGATTTCATTGTAGCCTTTGATGTTTATTGAAGAAACTAACTTGCTATGGTTTTACATCACCTGCCATTGGAGTGGGTTAGAATGTTGGATAAATAACATTCCATTGGGTTAGAATGTTGGATAAATAACATTCCATTGGGTTAGAATGTTGGATAAATAACATTCCATTGGGTTGGAATGTAATTTATCCAATAGGACCCAGAAAGTGTTCTTCAATGGAAGCTTCTCTAACATCAGATATGTACAGTGCGGTATCCCTCAGGGCAGTTGACTTGGGCACTTCCTCTTCTCTATTATTACAAATGAGTTGCCACTGGTCTTACACAAAGCTACAATGACTAATGCTGATGATTCCACAGTGTACATGTCAGCACCCAAAGCCAGTGAGCTCATTGAAATTCTAGTTACAGTTAGTATCAGAATGGGTCATTAATAATGAACTGGTTTTTAATAAATATAGAACTAAAAGCATTGTGTTTGGTTCAAAAACATTCTCTAAGACCTAAACCTAAACTGGAATTGTACATAAAGGGTGTGGAAGACGTGGATGTCGATTAAGGCAGCCCCCCGCACCTCTCTGATTCAGAGGGGTTGGGTTAAATGCGGAAGAGACATTTCAGTTGAATACATTCAGTTGGACAACTGACTAGGTATCCCCCCTTTTCCCCATTGAGCAAGTTGAGGAAGCTAAACTCTTAGCTTGTTATAAAAACTCCTATGTTTGTTATAAAAACATGTTCTGTATTTTTGACACAAAGATCAACTGAACTAGTTGTTCAGGCTCTGATCTTGTCTGACCTTGATAACCGTCCGCCAATATGGTCAAGTGTATCAAAGAAAGACCAAGCAAAAGCTATAGCTCAAAACAGAGCATCACCTTTAAAGGCCCATATACAACTAACATCAACTAACATCAACTAACATCAACTAACAACAACTAACAACATCAACTAACTTCAACACACTCTCATACACACAGACACACACACACTCTAATACACACAGACACACACACACACTAAGACACAGACACACACACACACTCTAATACACACAGACACACACACACACACTCTAATACACACAGACACACACACACTCTAATACACACACACACTCTAATACACACAGACACACACACACTCTAATACACACTAACACTCACACACTCTAATACACACTAACACACACACACTCTAACACACACAGACACACACACACACTAATACACAGACACAGACACACACACACACTATAATACACACAGACACACACACACACACACACTAATACACACAGACACACACACACACACTCTAATACACACAGACACACACACACACACTCTAATACACACAGACACACACACACTCTAATACACACTAACACTCACACACTCTAATACACACTAACACACACACACTCTAACACACACAGACACACACACACACTAATACACAGACACAGACACACACACACACTCTAATACACACAGACACACACACACACACACACTAATACACACAGACACACACACACACACTCTAATACACACAGACACACACACACACACTCTAATACACACAGACACACACACACTCTAATACACACTAACACTCACACACTCTAATACACACTAACACACACACACTCTAACACACACAGACACACACACACACTAATACACAGACACAGACACACACACACACTCTAATACACACAGACACACACACACACACACACTAATACACACAGACACACACACACACTCTAATACACACAGACACACACACACACACACACTAATACACACAGACACAGACACACACACACACTCTAATACACACAGACACAGACACACACACACACTCTAATACACACAGACACAGACACGTACACACACGTATACACACACAGACACACACACACACACACACTAATACACACAGACACAGACACACACACACACTCTAATACACACAGACACAGACACACACACACACTCTAATACACACAGACACAGACACACACACACACTCTAATACACACAGACACAGACACACACACACACTCTAATACACACAGACACAGACACACACACACACTCTAATACACACACACACTACATGTATTTACATGCGTCTCGATGCACTGAATTGCACAAGCTTGTGAGAGGTAGAGGTAGAGGTAGAGGTAGCTTTTTGAGAACCAGAACCAGGTTCAGCATTGCAGCACTAACATTTCTGCAACGTTTAGGCAACACTTGCTTACAGAAAGTCTACCTTCAAAGCCCCACACAGCTCTTTGTAGGCAGGCAATCTGCCAGACTTGAAAGAATGATGCATTACTACAAACGTTGAGGAAATAATCTTTCCATAACTTAAATGTAACATTTCAATAGTTCTGCTGACACAACGTTAGGCTCTTTATCCTGTCTGTGTAGGCAGGAGATGTCAGACTTAACGTTATCAGATGTAATGCAAAGTGGATGTAAGACGGTACAAACAAGGCTACAAAACCGGTCGAAGAAGATTTGTAAAATCACCAGAAATTCAGCCCCAGTAAATCTGTTCCTCATGTTTTCCCAGGAATAACTAAAGAGACGTAGGTAATGGTGCCTCGGTAAAGTCAAGGTTTGAAATGATTGGATTTGAAAAATACAGTCTCTACAAATGATCAGAATTATGTTCTGGCCCCCGGAACACAAAAATCATCTTGTGGCTGAGTCTAGTTGCCAACCCCTGCCGCCGTACAGTGTGGCTTTCAGGGGTAAAGGTTGATTATGATATATGCATTTAAATAGTATATATATATATATATATATTAATGACAATTAGCAGATCACATTGATTTCATCCTAATTATAATCATTTTTCATTTGAAAAGTACATTTTTCTGTCTTTTGTGCTATACTATTATTGTGTGTAGAAACAGAGCCCTGATATCTTCAGATGTACCGTTGAATGAATTGAAGGAACTGAATATAAAATAATAAAAGGTAGAGACACGTTATCTATGAGTACACAGTGTTGTTCTGTACATCTATTTCCTGTCTTGTGATTACAGCACAGGTGTGTTGAGGTAGCATAGTTCTGCTTTGAATAACTTTGAATAATCCGAGATTCAAATGTTTGATGCAAATGGTTTTGGAGATCACAGCCTTATCCTAAAATGTATTAAATTATTGTATTTCTTTTTTTCGCTCAAAACACACACAATACCCCATAATGACATCACAATACCCCATAATGACATCACAATACCCCATAATGACATCACAATACCCCATAATGACATCCCAATACCCCATATAGACATCACAATACCCCATAATGACATCACAATACCCGATAATGACATCACAATACCCCATAATGACATCACAATACCCTATAATGACATCACAATACCCCATAATGACATCACAATACCCCATAATGACATCCCAATACCCCATAATGACATCACAATACCCCATAATGACATCACAATACCCTATAATGACATCCCAATACCCCATAATGACATCACAATACCCCATAATGACATCACAATACCCTATAATGACATCACATTACCCCATAATGACATCACAATACCCCACAATGACATCCCAATACCCCATAATGACATCACAATACCCCATAATGACATCACAATACCCCATAATGCCATCACAATACCCCATAATGACATCCCAATACCCCATAATGACATCACAATACCCCATAATGACATCACAATACCCTATAATGACATCACATTACCCCATAATGACATCACAATACCCCACAATGACATCCCAATACCCCATAATGACATCACAATACCCCATAATGACATCACAATACCCCATAATGCCATCACAATACCCCATAATGACATCACAATACCCCATAATGACATCACAATACCCCATAATGACATCACAATACCCCATAATGACAAAGCAAAAACAGGTTTAGAACTTTTTGTTAATTTAAACATTTACAGAAGTATTCAGACCTTTTGTTATGAGACTCGAAATTGAGCTCAGGTGCATCCTGTTTCCATGGATCCTCTTGAGATGTTTCTACAACTTGATTGGAGTCCACCTGTGGTAAATTCAATTGATTGGACATAATTTGGAAAGGCACACACCTGTCTATGAAGATATGGGGAAGGGTACCAAAAACTGTCTGCATCATTGAAGGTCCCCAAAAACACAAGTGGCCTCCATCATTCTTGAATAGAAGAAGTTTGGAACCAACAAGACTCTTCCTAGAGCTGGCTGCCCGGCCAAACTGAGCAATCGGGGGAAAATGGCCTTGGTCAGGGAGGTGCCCAAGAACCTGATGGTGAAAATATATTTCCTCTGAGGAAATACATCCATAAGGACAACCTTCTCTGCGGTAGAATCAGGCCTTTATGGTAGAGTGGCCAGACGGAAGCCAGTCCTCCGTAAAAGGCACATGACAGTCCGCTTGGAGTTTTCCAAACGGAACCTAAAGACTCTCAGACCATGAGCAACAAGATTCTCTGGTCTGATGAAACCAAGATTGAACTCTTTGGCCTGAATGCCAAGCGTCACATCTGAAGGAAACCTGGCACCATCCCTACGGTGAAGCATGGTGGTGGCAGCCTCTTGATGTGAGGATGTTTTTCAGCGGCAGGGACTGGGAGACTAGTCAGGATCGAGGGAAAGATGAACAGAGTAAAGTACAGGGAGATCCTTGATGAAAACCTAAGGCAGAGCAATTAAGGCTTCAGACCAGGGTGAAGGTTCACCTTCCAACAGGACAACGACCCTAAGCACACAGCCAAGATAACGCCGGAGTGGCTTTGGGACAAGTCTCTGAATGTCCGTGAGTAACCCAGCCAGAGCCCAAACTTGAACCCGATCGAACATCTCTGGAGAGAACTGAAAATAGCTGTGCAATGACACTGCCCATCCAACCTGACAGAGCTTGAGAGGATCTGCAGAGAAGAATGTGAGAAATTCCCCAAATACAGGTGTGCCAAGCAAGCGTCATACCCAACAAGACTCAATGCTGTAATCGCTGCAGAAGGTGCTTCAGTACTGAGTAAACGGTCTGAATACTTATATACATGTCATATTTCAGGTTTTTAGCTTTTATAAATTTGCTAAAATGTCAAAAAAAAAACGTGTTTTCTTTGTCATAATGGGGTATTGTGATGTCATAATGGGGTATTGTGATGTCATAATGGGGTATTGTGATGTCATATTGGGCTATTGTGTGTAGATTGATGAGGCAAAAAATTGTAACTGTAACGTTGGAAAAGTGAAGGGGTCTGAATAGTTTGGAAAGGCTCTGAATGCTGCTGCTATTCTATAGACAGAGTGTGCCAAGCTGTCCTGTGTGTGTTTCAGAGTTTTCTGCTGTGTCAGTGCTGTGTGGAGGAGCATGAGCAGCTGGCAATTACATGGTTATGTCTCACTCACTCACTCACTCACTCACTCACATTGAATTCTCCACCCCCACACAGACTCTTTCCATTCCTCCCTCCCTCCCTCCCTCCCTCCCTCCCTCCCTCCCCCCCTTCCTCCCTCCCTCCCTCCCTCCCTCTCTCCCCTCCCTCCCTCCCTCCCTCCCTCTCTCCCTCCCTCCGTCTCTCTATATGCCCTGTAACGCCCAGCGTTCAATAGATCACTGAAATAGGAGATGGGTAGACAAAGAAGAGCGATGGAGGAGAGAGAGAGAGGTACAACAGAGGAGAGTTGGCAGCAGTTCAAGCTCTCTTTGTATGCCCTCCCTCCCTCCCTCCCTCCAGCAGTGTCACCTTCCCTTGCTTAGCCAGTGAGTTACTGTGAGAGAGTGAGAATGAGGAAAAGGAGAGATGAGAGAGAGAGACAGAGGCAGATGGTCTGAAAGCAGCAGAGATCGAAATACAGGACGAGAGAAAGCGTAACACCCCAATAGACCACCAGGGGGCGACACAAACCGTCTCTGAGCCACGTGTCCCCATGACTACACATCTTTGTCCTGAAGGTGACCACAGGTTACTTGTCAAGGCCATTATGTAAACACTTTATAACATGTGATGATTGAACAGAGTTTAACATTGATACAGACCATTACATAGGAAGGAATAGATCCCAAATAGGACCCTGCTGTTTCCCTTGTTGATAATATACAGTTGATATTAATTATAAAAGTCAATATAAAATTCGATGTTCTAAAATAACCATAACAAAATAAAAGGCCATTTCAAATCAGTTCCTTTGTTATTTTGAGGTGGTGAAAATGCAATATCATACATTAGGTGTGATTGCTTAACCACAAACTACCAGCAGGTGCAGCCATTGATTTGTAAATAGCCGAGTAGGTCCCATATTCATTGAGACCAGATGGGGAAAGTGGAGATACCTAGTCAGTTGTCCAACTGAATGTATTCAACTGAAACGTGTCTTCCGGGTGGCAGAAAGACAGATTTTTTTTTTTACCTTGGCTTTCTCAGAGATTCGATCCAGCAACCTTTCAGTTACTGACCCTACTCTCTAACCACTAGGCTACCTGCCGTCCCTACGCTCTAACTACTAGGCTACCTGCCGTCCCTACGCTCTAACCACTAGGCTACCTGCCGCCCCTACACTCTAACCACTAGGCTACCTGCCGCCCCTACACTCTAACCACTAGGCTACCTGCCGTCCCTACGCTCTAACCACTAGGCTACCTGCCGTCCCTACGCTCTAACCACTAGGCTACCTGCCGCCCCTACACTCTAACCACTAGGCTACCTGCCGCCGCTACACTCTAACCACTAGGCTACCAGCCACCCCTACACTCTAACCACTAGGCTACCTGCCGCCCCTACACTCTAACCACTAGGCTACCTGCCGCCGCTACACTCTAACCACTAGGCTACCTGCCGCCCCTACACTCTAACCACTAGGCTACCTGCCGCCCCTACACTCTAACCACTAGGCTACCTGCCGCCCCTACACTCTAACCACTAGGCTACCTGCCGCCGCTACACTCTAACCACTAGGCTACCTGCCGCCGCTACACTCTAACCACTAGGCTACCTGCCGCCCCTACACTCTAACCACTAGGCTACCTGCCGCCGCTACACTCTAACCACTAGGCTACCTGCCGCCCCTACACTCTAACCACTAGGCTACCTGCCGCCGCTACACTCTAACCACGAGGCTACCTGCCGCCTCTACACTCTAACCACTAGGCTACCTGCCGCCCCTACATTCTAACCACTAGGCTACCTGCCGCCCCTACACTCTAACCACTAGGCTACCTGCCGCCCCTACGCTCTAACCACTTGGCTACCTGCCGCCCCTACGCTCTAACCACTAGGCTACCTGCCGCCCAACGCTCTAACCACTAGGCTACCTGCCGTCCCTACACTCTAACCACTAGGCTACCTGCCGCCCCTACGCTCTAACCACTAGGCTACCTGCCGCCCCTACGCTCTAACCACTAGGCTACCTGCCGCCCCTACGCTCTAACCACTAGGCTACCTGCCGCCCCTACGCTCTAACCACCAGGCTACCTGCCGCCCCTACGCTCTAACCACCAGGCTACCTGCCGCCCCTACACTCTAACCACTAGGCTACCTGCCACCCCCTACACTCTAACCACTAGGCTACCTGCCGCCCCTACACTCTAACCACTAGGCTACCTGCCGTCCCTACGCTCTAACCACTAGGCTACCTGCCGCCCCTACACTCTAACCACTAGGCTACCTGCCGCCCCTACACTCTAACCACTAGGCTACCTGCCGCCCCTCCACTCTAACCACTAGGCTACCTGCCGCCCCTACGCTCTAACCACTAGGCTACCTGCCGCCCCTACACTCTAACCACTAGGCTACCTGCCGCCCCTACGCTCTAACCACTAGGCTACCTGCCGCCCCTACGCTCTAACCACTAGGCTACCTGCCGCCCCTCCACTCTAACCACTAGGCTACCTGCCGCCCCTACGCTCTAACCACTAGGCTACCTGCCGCCCCTACACTCTAACCACTAGGCTACCTGCCGCCCCTACGCTCTAACCACTAGGCTACCTGCCGCCCCTACGCTCTAACCACTAGGCTACCTGCCGCCCCTACACTCTAACCACTAGGCTACCTGCCGCCCCTACTCTCTAACCACTAGGCTACCTGCCGCCCCTACTCTCTAACCACTAGGCTACCTGCCGCCCCTACTCTCTAACCACTAGGCTACCTGCCGCCCCTACACTCTAACCACTAGGCTACCTGCCGCCCCTACTCTCTGACCACTAGGCTACCTGCCGCCCCTACACTCTAACCACTAGGCTACCTGCCGCCCCTACTCTCTGACCACTAGGCTACCTGCCGCCCCTACACTCTAACCACTAGGCTACCTGCCGCCCCTACACTCTAACCACTAGGCTACCTGCCGCCCCTAAAATTCTAACCACTAGGCTACCTGCCACCCCCTACACTCTAACCACTAGGCTACCTGCCGCCCCTACACTCTAACCACTAGGCTACCTGCCACCCCTACACTCTAACCACTAGGCTACCTGCCGCCCCTACACTCTAACCACTAGGCTACCTGCCGCCCCTCCACTCTAACCACTAGGCTACCTGCCGCCCCTACGCTCTAACCACTAGGCTACCTGCCGCCCCTACACTCTAACCACTAGGCTACCTGCCGCCCCTACGCTCTAACCACTAGGCTACCTGCCGCCCCTACGCTCTAACCACTAGGCTACCTGCCGCCCCTCCACTCTAACCACTAGGCTACCTGCCGCCCCTACGCTCTAACCACTAGGCTACCTGCCGCCCCTACACTCTAACCACTAGGCTACCTGCCGCCCCTACGCTCTAACCACTAGGCTACCTGCCGCCCCTACGCTCTAACCACTAGGCTACCTGCCGCCCCTACACTCTAACCACTAGGCTACCTGCCGCCCCTACTCTCTAACCACTAGGCTACCTGCCGCCCCTACTCTCTAACCACTAGGCTACCTGCCGCCCCTACTCTCTAACCACTAGGCTACCTGCCGCCCCTACACTCTAACCACTAGGCTACCTGCCGCCCCTACTCTCTGACCACTAGGCTACCTGCCGCCCCTACACTCTAACCACTAGGCTACCTGCCGCCCCTACTCTCTGACCACTAGGCTACCTGCCGCCCCTACACTCTAACCACTAGGCTACCTGCCGCCCCTACACTCTAACCACTAGGCTACCTGCCGCCCCTAAAATTCTAACCACTAGGCTACCTGCCACCCCCTACACTCTAACCACTAGGCTACCTGCCGCCCCTACACTCTAACCACTAGGCTACCTGCCACTCCTACACTCTAACCACTAGGCTACCTGCCGCCCCTACACTCTAACCACTAGGCTACCTGCCACCCCTACACTCTAACCACTAGGCTACCTGCCGCCCCTACACTCTAACCACTAGGCTACCTGCCGCCCCTACACTCTAACCACTAGGCTACCTGCCACCCCTACACTCTAACCACTAGGCTACCTGCCACCCCTACACTCTAACCACTAGGCTACCTGCCGCCCCTACACTCTAACCACTAGGCTACCTGCCGCCCCTACACTCTAACCACTAGGCTACCTGCCGCCCCTACACTCTAACCACTAGGCTACCTGCCGCCCCTACACTCTAACCACTAGGCTACCTGCCGCCCCTACACTCTAACCACTAGGCTACCTGCCGCCCCTACACTCTAACCTCTAGGCTACCTGCCGTCCCTACGCTCTAACCACTAGGCTACCTGCCGCCCCTACACTCTAACCACTAGGCTACCTGCCGCCCCTACACTCTAACCTCTAGGCTACCTGCCGTCCCTACGCTCTAACCACTAGGCTACCTGCCGCCCCTACACTCTAACCACTAGGCTACCTGCCGCCCCTACACTCTAACCTCTAGGCTACCTGCCGTCCCTACGCTCTAACCACTAGGCTACCTGCCGCCCCTACACTCTAACCTCTAGGCTACCTGCCGCCCCTACACTCTAACCACTAGGCTACCTGCCGGCCCTACACTCTAACCACCAGGCTACCTGCCGCCCCGACGCTCTAACCACTAGGCTACCTGCCGCCCCTACACTCTAATCACTAGGCTACCTGCCATCCCTACACTCTAACCACTAGTCTACCTGCCGCCCCTACACTCTAACCACTAGGCTACCTGCCACCCCCTACACTCTAACCACTAGGCTACCTGCCGCCCCTACACTCTAACCACTAGGCTACCTGCCACTCCTACACTCTAACCACTAGGCTACCTGCCGCCCCTACACTCTAACCACTAGGCTACCTGCCACCCCTACACTCTAACCACTAGGCTACCTGCCGCCCCTACACTCTAACCACTAGGCTACCTGCCGCCCCTACACTCTAACCACTAGGCTACCTGCCACCCCTACACTCTAACCACTAGGCTACCTGCCACCCCTACACTCTAACCACTAGGCTACCTGCCGCCCCTACACTCTAACCACTAGGCTACCTGCCGCCCCTACACTCTAACCACTAGGCTACCTGCCGCCCCTACACTCTAACCACTAGGCTACCTGCCGCCCCTACACTCTAACCACTAGGCTACCTGCCGCCCCTACACTCTAACCACTAGGCTACCTGCCGCCCCTACACTCTAACCACTAGGCTACCTGCCGCCCCTACACTCTAACCTCTAGGCTACCTGCCGTCCCTACGCTCTAACCACTAGGCTACCTGCCGCCCCTACACTCTAACCACTAGGCTACCTGCCGCCCCTACACTCTAACCTCTAGGCTACCTGCCGTCCCTACGCTCTAACCACTAGGCTACCTGCCGCCCCTACACTCTAACCACTAGGCTACCTGCCGCCCCTACACTCTAACCTCTAGGCTACCTGCCGTCCCTACGCTCTAACCACTAGGCTACCTGCCGCCCCTACACTCTAACCTCTAGGCTACCTGCCGCCCCTACACTCTAACCACTAGGCTACCTGCCGGCCCTACACTCTAACCACCAGGCTACCTGCCGCCCCGACGCTCTAACCACTAGGCTACCTGCCGCCCCTACACTCTAATCACTAGGCTACCTGCCATCCCTACACTCTAACCACTAGTCTACCTGCCGCCCCTACACTCTAACCACTAGGCTACCTGCCTCCCCTACACTCTAACCACTAGGCTACCTGCCGCCCCTACACTCTAACCACTAGGCTACCTGCCGCCCCTACACTCTAACCACTAGGCTACCTGCCGCCCCTACACTCTAACCACTAGGCTACCTGCCGCCCCTACACTCTAACCACTAGGCTACCTGCCGCCCCTACACTCTAACCACTAGGCTACCTGCTGCCTCTACACTCTAACCACTAGGCTACCTGCCGCCCCTCCACTCTAACCACTAGGCTACCTGCCGCCCCTCCGCTCTAACCACTAAGCTACCTGCCGCCCCTACACTCTAACCACTAGTCTACCTGCCGCCCCTACACTCTAACCACTAGGCTACCTGCCGCCCCTACACTCTAACCACTAGGCTACCTGCCGCCCCTACACTCTAACCACTAGGCTACCCGCCGTCCCTCCACTCGAACTACTTGACGTAACACACAAGACAATCGAATATTTTGCGATATACATCCTTTATTCACAGAAGTATCACAATTTACATACAAATACTAATAAGTATATCTGAGTGTATAAAAATACGAAATAGCAATACGACATCATAAAAGAGCCCCTTACCCCGAATCTTACGGAAACCATCTTTGGTCGTTGGTCCTCATTTTGAATCATTTTGATTCGCTCGTTTAGAATTAGTTTTCATATTTGAACATTTGTTGTAGGTTGGTAGTGGTACAGTAGGAGGAATGGCAGGTTTTCCAACTCTGTGATTGGTGGACTGGGCTGTAAGATCAGCATGATTGGCGGGCGAGATTGGCCAGTGCTTTAGCGTGGACCGCCTTGTACAGGAGAGCGAAACTGGAGGGGTTGAGAAGGCCACGCCCCTGCACATCCACCTTGCCCATCAGCACGTAGTTCGCTCCTGAATGAATGAATAAATTAATGAATGAATGAATTGATCGATAAATGAATGAATTAAGGAATTAATAAATTAATGGGATGGATGGATAGATGATTGAATTAACAAATTAATGAATTATCCAATTTACTAATCAGTCAATTAGTCCATGGTTTTCACAAACTTGGTCCTCGGTCCTGGGTCCTGGGACCCCCCCCCCCACCCCCCCCCCCCTCCCCCCTCCCTGAACTACACAGCTTATTCAAATAACCAACTGATCATCAAGCTGATTATTTGAATCAGCTGTGTAGTCTAGGACAGAAACCAGAAGGTGCACCCAGGTGGGGCCCCGGGACCGAGTTTGAGAAACCCTGAATTAGTCCATCCACCAAACCAGACAGTTACAGGAAGAGGCTAATGTTCTACTCAGTTGTGCGTGTGTGTGTGTGCGTGTGTGTGTGTGTCAGATGTACACTGAGTATACAAAACATTATGAACACCTGCTCTTTCCATGACTTAGACTGACCAGGTGAATCCAGGTGAAAACTATGATCCCTTGTTGATGTCACTTGTTAAATCCACTTCAATCAGTGTAGATGAAGGGGAGGAGACAGGTTTAAAGAAGGATGTTTAAGCTTTGAAGACATGGATTGTGATGTGTGCCATTCAAAGGGTGAACGGGCAAGACTAAATATTTAAGTGCCTTTGAACGGGGTGTGGTAGTAGGTGCCAAAGCGCACCGGTTTGTGTCAAGAACTGCAAAGCTGCCGGGGTTTTTTCCACTCTCAACAGTTTTTCCTGTGTGTATCAAGAACGGTCCACCACCCAAAGGACATCCAGCCAACTTGACACAACTGTGAGAAGCATTGGAGTCAACATGAGCCAGCATCCCTGTGGAACGCCTTTGACACTTTGTAGAGTCCATATGCCCTGATGAACTGAGGCTGTTCTGGGGGCAAAAAGGATGGGGGACTGCGGGGGGGGGGGGGGGTATGGGGGTGCAACTCAATATTAGGAAGGTGTTCCTAATGTTTGGTATAGTCAGTGTATGTGAGACGGCACATACCTTTGCGTAGGCTGGGGCAATTCCTGCAGTTGGAGGTGAGTTTGACAGACATGGCTGGCCCTGATTTGGTGATGGCCATGCGGCCACTCTTATAGGACTTGATGAGAGACACATCCACAGTCACACTGCCCCTAGGGCCTGGGACCAAGGATGTCACCTTCCCTGTGATCACTGGGAGTTGGGAGAGAGGATAGGAGGGAGGGGGGGGGGGGGGGGGGGGGGGTGGAGTAAGATACCGAGTGGGAGGGGTTTAAACAGGATACCAGGATTCTATTTCTGTGGTTTGTACTTTCTGACTCACTCATCCCACTTCCTTCTCTGTGAGGGATTAAGATATTATTGTCATATCAAGGGTTAGGGTTAGGGTTAGGGTTAGGGTTGGGGTTAGGGTTGGGGTTAGGGTTAGGGCTTGTTTTCCAATGGCTATTATGTGGTGTTTGTTTGTTCCAATCTGAGAATGGCAGGGAGAGAGAGAGAGGGAGAGAGAGAGAGGGAGAGAGAGACAGGGAGAGAGAGAGAGGGAGAGAGAGACAGGGAGGGAGAGACAGGGAGAGAGAGAGAGGGAGGGAGAGACAGGGAGAGAGAGAGAGGGAGAGAGAGACAGGGAGAGAGAGCCAGGGAGGGAGAGACAGGGAGGGAGAGACAGGGAGAGAGAGACAGGGAGAGAGAGACAGGGAGAGAGAGAGAGGGAGGGAGAGAGAGAGAGAGAGACAGGGAGGGAGAGACAGGGAGGGAGAGAGAGGGAGAGAGAGACAGGGAGAGAGAGACAGGGAGAGAGAGAGAGGGAGAGAGAGACAGGGAGAGAGAGACAGGGAGAGAGAGACAGGGAGAGAGAGACAGGGAGAGAGAGAGAGGGAGAGAGAGACAGGGAGAGAGAGACAGGGAGAGAGAGAGAGGGAGGGAGGGAGAGAGAGAGGGAGAGAGACAGGGAGAGAGAGACAGGGAGAGAGAGAGGGAGGGAGAGAGACAGGGAGAGAGAGAGAGGGAGGGAGAGAGAGAGGGAGAGACAGGGAGAGAGAGACAGGGAGAGAGAGAGAGGGAGGGAGAGAGAGAGAGAGAGACAGGGAGGGAGAGACAGGGAGGGAGAGAGAGGGAGAGAGAGACAGGGAGAGAGAGACAGGGAGGGAGAGAGAGGGAGAGAGAGACAGGGAGAGAGAGACAGGGAGAGAGAGAGAGGGAGAGAGAGACAGGGAGAGAGAGACAGGGAGAGAGAGACAGGGAGAGAGAGAGAGGGAGAGAGAGACAGGGAGAGAGAGACAGGGAGAGAGAGAGAGGGAGGGAGGGAGAGAGAGAGGGAGAGAGACAGGGAGAGAGAGACAGGGAGAGAGAGAGAGGGAGGGAGAGAGAGAGAGAGAGAGACAGGGAGGGAGAGACAGGGAGGGAGAGAGAGGGAGAGAGAGACAGGGAGAGAGAGACAGGGAGAGAGAGAGAGGGAGAGAGAGACAGGGAGAGAGAGACAGGGAGAGAGAGACAGGGAGAGAGAGACAGGAAGAGAGAGAGAGGGAGAGAGAGACAGGGAGAGAGAGAGAGGGAGAGAGAGACAGGGAGGGAGAGACAGGGAGAGAGAGACAGGGAGAGAGAGACAGCGAGAGAGAGACAGGGAGAGAGAGAGAGGGAGGGAGAGACAGGGAGGGAGAGACAGGGAGGGAGAGACAGGGAGAGAGAGACAGGGAGAGAGAGACAGGGAGAGAGAGAGAGGGAGAGAGAGACAGGGAGGGAGAGACAGGGAGGGAGAGACAGGGAGAGAGACAGGGAGGGAGAGAGAGGGAGGGAGAGACAGGGAGGGAGAGACAGGGAGGGAGAGACAGGGAGAGAGAGACAGGGAGGGAGAGACAGGGAGGGAGAGAGACAGGGAGGGAGAGACAGGGAGGGAGAGACAGGGAGGGAGAGACAGGGAGAGAGAGACAGGGAGAGAGAGACAGGGAGAGAGAGAGAGGGAGAGAGAGAGAGGGAGAGAGAGACAGGGAGATAAGAGATAAGAGATAAGAAGAGGGGTAGAGGGTGTGACTCACCGAAATCGTTAGGGCAGAAGTTGGATTGAAGTGTTCCTGTCCTCTTACAAGCCACGGTACACAGCTGATTCACCGGTAGGGCTACAAAATACACACACACCAACACGCACGCACGCACGCACGCACGCACACACACACACAGTTATTTCTAAACAAAATGTCTGAAAAGCAGCAGTAACAATCACAGTGTAGTATCAAACGGTTGTTCCCTCATCAGACTGTAACTCACGTTTCTTGTTCACTGCAGGTTTCTTAGTCACAGTCTTAGTCCGGCTCGGTCCATGCTTAGCTGTGGTTTTAGGCTTAGTCCCTGGTTTTGGTGTGGGCTTGGATTTCACCTTGGTACCAGGTTTAAGGGTTGGTTTAGCCTTGGTACCAGGTTTAAGGGTTGGTTTAGCCTTGGTACCAGGTTTAGGGGTTGGTTTAGCCTTGGTACCAGGTTTAGGGGTTGGTTTAGCCTTGGTACCAGGCTTAGGGGTTGGTTTAGCCTTGGTACCAGGTTTAGGTATGGGTCTGACTCCAGGCTTGACTGTAGGCTTACGTGGTGGAGGCTTCACTGGTATCCTCACCCCAGGTCTGGTGGCTGGTTTTGGGGTGGGCTTGGCCCTGATGGCTGGCTTGGGTTTAGGAGTGTTCCGGGCTGGTTTGGTCGGCTTGGAGGTAGGTTTCTGGGGTATTGCGGCGACCCGAGACCCATGGATGTTGTCTTCCCCGGAGGAGGGCGTCCGGGACCCCCGGGGCACGCTGGAGTAGTGGGCCATGAAGCCGTTGGAGGTCACACTGAGGTCAGATACAAACTGCACCAGGAGCTCGTTCCCATTGGTCACTAGGGTCCTGTATGAGGGGTGGAGGGAATGGAGGAGAGGAGAGGAGAAAGAGTGAGAGGAGAGGAAGAGGAGAGGAAGAGGAGGGGAAAGAGAGGAGAGGAAGAGGAGGGGAAGAGGAGTGGAAAGAGAAAGGAGAGGAAGAGGAGGGGCAGAGAGAGGAGAGGAAGATGAGGGGAGGAGAGAAAGAGGAGGGGAAGAGAGAGAGGAGGAAGAGGAAGGCAAAGAGGAGAGGAAGAGGAGGGGAAAGAGAGAGGTGAGGAAGAGGATGGCAAAGAGGAGAGGAAGAGGAGGGGAAAGAGAGAAAAGAGGAAAGAGAGAGGAGGGGAATGAGAGAGGAAGAAGAGGAGGGGATGAGAGAGGAGGAAGAGGAGGGGAAAGGAAGAGGAGAGGAAGAGCAGGTGAAAGAGAGTGGAGAGGAAGAGGAGGAGAAGAAGAGGGGGGAGAGAGAGGAGGAAGAGGATGGGAAAGAGAGAGAGGAGGAAGAGGATGTCAAAGAGGAGAGGAAGAGGGGGTAGAGAGAGGAGAGGAAAGAGAGATGAGGGGTAAGAGAGGAGAGGAAGTCAAAGAGGAGAGGAAGAGGAGGGAGATGAGGAGGGGATGAGAGAGAGGAGGAAGAGGAAGGCAAAGAGGAGAGGAAGAGGAGGGGAAAGAGAGAGGAGAGGAAAGAGAAAGGAAGAAGAGGAGGGAAAAGAGAGGAGGAAGAGGAGGGGAAAGAGAGGGAGGAGGAAGGCAAAGAGGAGAGGAAGGGAAAGAG
Source organism: Oncorhynchus mykiss (assembly GCF_013265735.2). Taxonomy (NCBI): domain Eukaryota; kingdom Metazoa; phylum Chordata; class Actinopteri; order Salmoniformes; family Salmonidae; genus Oncorhynchus; species Oncorhynchus mykiss. The sequence continues at coordinate 58,015,387 of NC_048585.1, read as the reverse complement.
AGAGGAGGGGCAGAGGAGGGGAAAGAGAGAGGAAGAAGAGGAGTGGAAAGAGGAGAGGAAGGGAAAGAAAGAGAAGAGGAAGAGGAGGGGAAAGAGAGAGGAGGAAGAGGAAGGCAAAGAGGAGAGGAAGGGAAATAAAGAAGAGGAAGGGAAAGAGTGAGAGGAGGAAGGGGAAGGCAAAGAGGAGAGGAAGGGAAAGAAAGAGAAGAGGAAGAGGAAGGGAAAGAGAGAAGAGAGGAAGAGGAGGGGAAAGAGAGAGGAGGAAGAGGAGGGGAAAGAGAGAAGAGAGGAAGAGGAGGGGAAAGAGAGAGGGGGAAGAGGAGGGGAAAGAGAGAGAGGAGGAAGAGGAAGGCAAAGAGAGAAGAGAGGAAGAGGAAGGGAAAGAGAGAAGAGAGGAAGAGAAGGGGAAAGAGAGAGGAGGAAGAGGAGGGGAAAGAGAGAAGAGAGGAAGAGGAGGGGAAAGAGAGAGGGGGAAGAGAGAGAGGAGGAAGAGGAAGGCAAAGAGAGAAGAGAGGAAGAGGAGGGGAAGACAGAGGATAGGAAGCGGAGGGGAAGAGGGAAGAGTCAATAGCGACGGGAATGAGAGTGACGAGAGAGAGCCGTGGTAGATTTTGAAAAATCCTTTTGATAGTAGTGAAAAGTTTTACAAATCTAAGTGAAAATGTAACAACATTTGATAAACACTTCAGTAACATCGTAAGAACATTTTCTGACCCTGGTACCCTGTCACCACAGTACTTCCCGATGCGCCGCGAGTCGTCCCTTTCACCCCCGTTAAAGAATGCCACGTAGTCATAGCGACAGTACGTGTCAGCCTCTATATCCAACTTCACAAACTTGATCTCGATCACCTAGGAAACATAACGAGTCACAATGTCAGAACATACTTTCATAAGATGACAGAAACACATTCATAACCCAAACCGTGTTGGTCACACCATTCAAAGCAATGAGTGTTGGAACTTCAAAGCCATTTATCTCAGAATCATCTTTTGACAGATATGAGCTCAGAACTCTAAGGTCATGATAGGTTTTAGTTATGTGACACTGTAGTTGCTTCTTGTTATTCATAATTCTTGCACTGTAATGTAGAGTGAAGGGAGCTGGTCGGCGCTGACATTTAGAATACAGAGGGGCATTTACTCTCTCTCTCTCTCTCTCTCTCTCTCTCTCTCTCTCTCTCTCTCTCTCTCTCTCTCTCTCTCTCTCTCTCTCTCTCTCTCTCTCTCTCTCTCTCTCTCTCTCTCTCTCTCTCTCTCTCTCTCTCTCTCTCTCTCTCTCTCTCTCTCTCTCTCTCTCCGTCTGTCTGTCTCCCTCTCTCCGTCTCTCTGTCTCCCTCTCTCTCTCCCTCTCTCCGTCTCTCTCTCCGTCTCTCTCCGTCTCTTTCCGTCTCTCTCTCTCCGTCTCTTTCTGTCTCTCTCTCTCTCCGTCTCTTTCCGTCTCTCTCTCTCTTTCCCTCTCTCTTTCCCTCTCTCTTTCCCTCTCTCTATTTCCCTCTCTCTTTCCCTCTCTCTTTCCCTCTCCCTCTCTCCGTCTGTCTGTCTCCCTCTCTCCGTCTCCCTCTCTCTCTCCCTCTCTCCGTCTCTCTCTCTCCGTCTCTCTCTCTCTCCGTCTCTTTCCGTCTCTCTCTCCGTCTCTTTCTGTCTCTCTCTCTCTCCGTCTCTTTCCGTCTCTCTCTCTCTTTCCCTCTCTCTTTCCCTCTCTCTTTCCCTCTCTCTTTCCCTCTCTCTATTTCCCTCTCTCTTTCCCTCTCTCTTTCCCTCTCCCTTTCCCTCTCCCTTTCCCTCTCTCTCTCTGTCTCTCTCCCTCTCTCTCTCTCTGTCTCTCCCTCTCTCTCTCTCTCTCTCTCTCTCTCTCTCTCTCTCTCTCTCTCTCTCTCTCTCTCTCTCTCTCTCTCTCTCTCTCTCTCTCTCTCTCTCTCTCTCTCTCTCTCTCTCTCTCTCTCTCTCCGTCTGTCTGTCTCCCTCTCTCCGTCTCTCTGTCTCCCTCTCTCTCTCCCTCTCTCCGTCTCTCTCTCCGTCTCTCTCCGTCTCTTTCCGTCTCTCTCTCTCCGTCTCTTTCTGTCTCTCTCTCTCTCCGTCTCTTTCCGTCTCTCTCTCTCTTTCCCTCTCTCTTTCCCTCTCTCTTTCCCTCTCTCTATTTCCCTCTCTCTTTCCCTCTCCCTCTCTCCGTCTGTCTGTCTCCCTCTCTCCGTCTCCCTCTCTCTCTCCCTCTCTCCGTCTCTCTCTCTCCGTCTCTCTCTCTCTCCGTCTCTTTCCGTCTCTCTCTCCGTCTCTTTCTGTCTCTCTCTCTCTCCGTCTCTTTCCGTCTCTCTCTCTCTTTCCCTCTCTCTTTCCCTCTCTCTTTCCCTCTCTCTTTCCCTCTCTCTATTTCCCTCTCTCTTTCCCTCTCTCTTTCCCTCTCCCTTTCCCTCTCCCTTTCCCTCTCTCTCTCTGTCTCTCTCCCTCTCTCTCTCTCTCTCTCTCTCTCTCTCTCTCTCTCTCTCTCTCTCTCTCTCTCTCTCTCTCTCTCTCTCCGTCTGTCTGTCTCCCTCTCTCCGTCTCTCTGTCTCCCTCTCTCTCTCCCTCTCTCCGTCTCTCTCTCCGTCTCTCTCCGTCTCTCTCTCTCCGTCTCTTTCTGTCTCTCTCTCTCTCCGTCTCTTTCCGTCTCTCTCTCTCTTTCCCTCTCTCTTTCCCTCTCTCTTTCCCTCTCTCTATTTCCCTCTCTCTTTCCCTCTCTCTTTCCCTCTCCCTCTCTCCGTCTGTCTGTCTCCCTCTCTCCGTCTCCCTCTCTCTCTCCCTCTCTCCGTCTCTCTCTCTCCGTCTCTCTCTCTCTCCGTCTCTTTCCGTCTCTCTCTCCGTCTCTTTCTGTCTCTCTCTCTCTCCGTCTCTTTCCGTCTCTCTCTCTCTTTCCCTCTCTCTTTCCCTCTCTCTTTCCCTCTCTCTTTCCCTCTCTCTATTTCCCTCTCTCTTTCCCTCTCCCTTTCCCTCTCCCTTTCCCTCTCTCTCTCTGTCTCTCTCCCTCTCTCTCTCTCTGTCTCTCCCTCTCCCTCTCCCTCTCTCTGTCTCTCTCTCTCTCTCTCTCTCTCTCTCTCTCTCTCTCTCTCTCTCTCTCTCTCTCTCTCTCTCTCTCTCTCTCTCTCTCTCTCTCTCTCTCTCTCTCTCCGTCTGTCTGTCTCCCTCTCTCCGTCTCTCTGTCTCCCTCTCTCTCTCCCTCTCTCCGTCTCTCTCTCTCCGTCTCTCTCTCTCTCCGTCTCTTTCCGTCTCTCTCTCCGTCTCTTTCTGTCTCTCTCTCTCTCCGTCTCTTTCCGTCTCTCTCTCTCTTTCCCTCTCTCTTTCCCTCTCTCTTTCCCTCTCCCTTTCCCTCTCCCTTTCCCTCTCTCTCTCTGTCTCTCTCCCTCTCTCTCTCTCTGTCTCTCCCTCTCTCTGTCTCTGTCTCTCTCATGTACACGCCCTACTCCTTCAATGAAGCCTTTCATTTGCACACGTCACAGGACCGCAGTCAGGAGGCACACACACGCACGCACGCACACACACACACACACACATATATATATCTACTCCCATAACTTAAGCTTCCAGAGCAGTCTCTAACGATGGCCTTTAAGTGCAACTTTTCAGAACCTCAAATAAAGTGAAAAGATATGCTGCTGATGCCGTGTTGTGATTGGTGGAGGTGTGCTGCTGATGCCGTGTTGTGATTGGTGGAGGTGTGCTGCTGATGCCGTGTTGTGATTGGTGGAGGTGTGCTGCTGATGCCGTGTTGTGATTGGTGGAGGTGTGCTGCTGATGCTGTGTTGTGATTGGTGGAGGTGTGCTGCTGATGCTGTGTTGTGATTGGTGGAGGTGTGCTGCTGATGCCGTGTTGTGATTGGCGGAGGTGTGCTGCTGATGCCGTATTGTGATTGGTGGAGGTGTGCTGCTGATGCTCTATTGTGATTGGTGGAGGTGCGCTGCTGATGCTGTGTCGGGATTGGTTGAGGCCTGACATTGCTGGGCTCCACGGAGATGTGCCAGGAGCAGCTGATGCCTGCTGGGTAATCTGAGTTGGGCCAGTTGGGTGTCTTGACCGAACCCTGAGCCTTCGTTAGTCTACCCCCACAGAACTGATTCTCTGAGGAGAGACAGACAGAGTGACAGAGGCAGAGAGAGAGAGAGACGCAGAGACAGAGTGACAGAGGCAGAGAGAGAGAGAGACACAGAGACAGAGTGACAGAGGCAGAGAGAGAGAGAGAGACACAGAGACAGAGGCAGAGAGACGGACACTTTAAATAGAGACAGGCTGAAGAGCATGAAACCACGGTATCAATAATCACATCTCACTGTCTACGAGTCCATAGTATCAATAATCACCCCTCACCCTCCACGTGTGGTTTCCCTCCTTGGTAGTGAGCCGCGAACCCCCGACCTCCTGTACTGCTGTCAGACACCATCTCCAGCATCATGGTGTTGGAGGTAGAGATGAGAGCCCCGGGCCGGAACGTCCCACAGAACCTGCCCAGCTTCTGCATGGTGTGGGAGTGGCCGTTGTACACATCCAGGTAGTCATAGCGACAGGTGGGGTCGGCCTCCAGGTCAAACATGCGGAAGGAAAGCATGACAACGTGGCCCTCGGGGACCTGGGTATTATGGGATGTAGACGTGAGGGGGCTAAAAGTCAGAGGTTATGTTATACCATTTTATTGGTTTGAGTTTATTTTATTTTTTACAGAGACAGTGCACATTAATTAACGTTTCAGTAAAAGTGTCGGTTTTAGCCAGTCGGCTAATTTTCAACCACAGTCCCTGGGCAGGTTATTAAAAACAATTACAATATAGACAATCATTGAGCAGTGAGCACACGTAGAGCAACATAGGACAAGCAAGACATAGCATACAGACAGAGCAACATAGAACAAGCAAGACGTAGCATACAGACAGAGCAACATAGGACAAGCAAGACGTAGCATACAGACAGAGCAACATAGAACAAGCAAGACGTAGCATACAGACAGAGCAACATAGAACAAGCAAGACGTAGCATACAGACATAGCAACATAGAACAAGCAAGACGTAGCATACAGACATAGCAACATAGAACAAGCAAGACGTAGCATACAGACAGAGCAACATAGAACAAGCAAGACGTAGCATACAGACATAGCAACATAGAACAAGCAAGACATAGCATACAGACAGAGCAACATAGAACAAGCAAGACGTAGCATACAGACAGAGCAACATAGAACAACCAAGACGTAGCATACAGACAGAGCAACATAGAACAAAAAGCAGCAAGACAAAATTCATAAAAGCAACAAAGTGTTTCCACACCTCACAAGCTACAGACAACAGACAACATGGAAAGCGGCAATACACAGCTAGGGACCATGTTCACAAATCTGATTGACCTTTAGCCAGGTCTTCATGTTTTTTGTGAAAGTGTGATATGTGGTGCAGTTATGTGTGTCTGATGGCAGTGTATTCCACACATGGGAAGCTCTCACAGAGAAAGCGGATTTACTAAAGGTGCTCTTCCTTAAGGGAACTATACAGTCACCTCTCATGGCAGACCTTGTGGATCTGCTGCCATATGTTTGGGTTTTCTGTTTAACAAAAGTACTGAGTGGAGGGGGAGGAGCCAGGCCATTTAGGATCTTGAATACAAGACATGCGTCGGTGTATTGCACAAGATTTTCCCAACTCAGGAGCTCATGCTTTCTGAGGATGTAACAGTGATGATGGCTATTGAGCTTCCTATCAAGCACTTTGAGAGCCTGTTTGTAGACAGTCTGAATAGGTCTTAATGTTGTATAGCAAGCTTGGGCCCAACTAGTCAAGCAGTATGTCATAGATTTGAAGTACAGTTTTGCTACCTCTGTAGTCAAACAATTTAGTATAAATCAGAAATTAGCTAATCACCTGCTTTTTATAAGAGAGGTTGGAATCGAATATGATGCTAAGGTACTTAAAATCAGATACCACCTGGAGCTTCTCCCCTGACACATAGACACATAGACATCTGGCTCAGTAACATCAGATACCAGCTGAAGCTTCTCCCCTGACACATAGACATCTGGCTCTGTAGCATCAGTTTGCCTCTTTGTGAAGAACATAAAGACTGTTTTTTCACATTGAGATGCAAACATGAGTCACTGAGCCACTTTGTAACCTGGACCATTACCGTAGTGAGTTCTTGTGCAGCTCGTTGTTTGCTCTTTGCATGCACATATCACTGTATCATCTGCATACATTTGAACTTCAGACCCAGTACAGACAGAAGGCAGATCATTAATGTACAGGCTGAACAGGAGGGGCCCCAGTATTGACCCTTGGGGCACGCCTACATAATAGCTAAGATTGGGCGACAGCTCATTGCTCACTCTGACACACTGAGTTCTGCCTTCAAGGTATGATTTCATCCATCTCAAGGCATCGGGGGAAAAGTTGAACTTGGACAATTTTGTGATGAGAATCTCATGGTTAACCGTATCAAAAGCCTTCTTTAGGTCCAGAAACACAGCCCCAACAACACCCCCTTTGTCCACATTTTCCAGAAGAAAGCAGTTGGCCGTTTCTGTGGAGTGTTTCCCTCTGAAGCCAAACTGCATGGAGTGTAATGTGAAGGGGCTGTTGTTGAGGTGGGCAATCAGTTGTTCTGCTACACACTTTTCAACAACCTTTGACACCACAGGTAGTATATTAATGGGCCTGTAGTTACTCACGTTAGCAGGGTCACACGATTTAAAGATGGCTACTATGGCTGACTTACAGACCCTTGGAAACACCCCGAGACCAATAGATGTGTTGGTGACCTTAGTAATGGGGCCAATGAGTGACTCTTTGTAGTTTTTAAGAAAGGTAGAGTCCAGCCCAAACACATATTTGGCTTTAGAGTTCTTTAGTGAGCTAATCACCTTGTTCACCTTTGACTCAGAAACCTCCCTTATGATGAAGACAGGTTGAGTGTCATTCACTACCACTGAGCACAAGAAACCAGTGTCAGTACCCTGACAGAGTCAATCAAGTAGGAATTGAAGGCTGTTGCTATTTCGACTGCATCCTGTGTTAGATTGTTATTCACCATGATTTCTAGTATTTGCAGTGTTACTATGGTCTTTCCCTGTTAACTTTTTTATATTCTCCCAGATCAAGTTAGAATTTCTCTTTGCTTCACCAGTTACGTTAATAAAAACGTTTTCCTTGGCCTGTCTGATTTCTTTCATCACCTTATTTCTCAACATGGTAAACCTACGTTTGTCATGCTCTAATTTGGATTTAAGGACTGTTTTTAGAGCATAATCTCATTCTTTCATCAATTTCCAGATTTCTCCATTTAGGAAGAGTGCTGTTTAGGCCCAGGTTTGGATTTTATCTTTTTTAGGAAGCCATTTATTGTAGTCTGGATTGTGGATAGAAAAACCTGACTATCAGCTTCCACGTCTGTATAGGACAAGAGATCATTCCAGTTAATTCCCTTAATTGCGTTTTCAAAATAATTTAATTCACTCTTAGGTATTCTTAGTTGATCCGGCTTTCTAACAGTAGAGAAGTTAAACCTGTTCAGTCTAGAGGTTAAACCTGTTCAGTCTAGAGGTTAAACCTGTTCAGTCTAGAGGTTAAACCTGTTCAGTCTAGAGGTTAAACCTGTTCAGTAAAGAAGCTAAACCTGTTCAGTAGAGAGGTTAAACCTGTTCAGCAGAGAAGCTAAACCTGTTCAGTAGAGAAGCTAAACCTGTTCAGTAGAGAAGCTAAACCTGTTCAGTAGAGAGGTTAAACCTGTTCCGTAGAGAAGTTAAACCTGTTCAGTAGAGGTTAAATCTGATCAGTCTAGAGGTTAAACCTGTTCAGTCTAGAGGTTAAACCTGTTCAGTCTAGAGGTTAAACCTGTTCAGTCTAGAGGTTAAACCTGTTCAGTAGAGAGGTTAAACCTGTTCAGTAGAGAAGTTAAACCTGTTCAGTAGAGAGGTTAAACCTGTTCAGTAGAGAAGCTAAACCTGTTCAGTAGAGAAGCTAAACCTGTTCAGTAGAGAAGTTAAACCTGTTCAGTAGAGAGGTTAAACCTGTTCAGTAGAGAGGTTAAACCTGTTCAGTAGAGAAGTTAAACCTGTTCAGTAGAGAGGTTAAACCTGTTCAGTAGAGAGGTTAAACCTGTTCAGTCTAGAGGTTAAACCTGTTCAGTAGAGAAGTTAAACCTGTTCAGTAGAGAAGTTAAATCTGTTCAGTAGAGAGGTTAAACCTGTTCCGTAGAGAAGTTAAACCTGTTCAGTAGAGAGGTTAAACCTGTTCAGTAGAGAAGTTAAACCTGTTCAGTAGAGAGGTTAAATCTGATCAGTCTAGAGGTTAAACCTGTTCAGTCTAGAGGTTAAACCTGTTCAGTCTAGAGGTTAAACCTGTTCAGTCTAGAGGTGAAACCTGTTCCGTAGAGAAGTTAAACCTGTTCAGTAGAGAAGTTAAACCTGTTCCGTAGAGAGGTTAAACCTGTTCCGTAGAGAAGTTAAACCTGTTCAGTAGAGAGGTTAAACCTGTTCAGTAGAGAAGTTAAACCTGTTCAGTAGAGAAGTTAAACCTGTTCAGTAGAGAGGTTAAACCTGTTCAGTAGAGTAGTTAAACCTGTTCAGTAGAGAAGTTAAACCTGTTCAGTCTAGAGGTTAAACCTGTTCAGTCTAGAGGTTAAACCTGTTCCGTAGAGAGGTTAAACCTGTTCCGTAGAGAAGTTAAACCTGTTCAGTAGAGAGGTTAAACCTGTTCTGTAGAGAAGTTAAACCTGTTCAGTAGAGGTTAAATCTGATCAGTCTAGAGGTTAAACCTTTTCAGTCTAGAGGTGAAACCTGTTCAGTAGAGAAGTTAAACCTTTTCAGTAGAGAAGTTAAACCTGTTCAGTAGAGTAGTTAAACCTGTTCAGTAGAGAAGTTAAACCTGTTCAGTCTAGAGGTTAAACCTGTTCAGTCTAGAGGTTAAACCTGTTCAGTAGAGAGGTTAAACCTGTTCAGTCTAGAGGTTAAACCTGTTCAGTAGAGAGGTTAAACCTGTTCAGTAGAGAAGTTAAACCTGTTCAGTCTAGAGGTTAAACCTGTTCAGTAGAGAAGTTAAACCTATTCAGTAGAGAGGTTAAACCTGTTCAGTCTAGAGGTTAAACCTGTTCAGTCTAGAGGTTAAACCTGTTCAGTAGAGAAGTTAAACCTGTTCAGTAGAGAAGTTAAACCTGTTCAGTAGAGAAGTTAAACCTGTTCAGTAGAGAGGTTAAACCTGTTCAGTCTAGAAGTTAAACCTGTTCAGTAGAGAAGTTAAACCTGTTCAGTCTATAGCGTAAACCTGTTCAGTAGAGAGGTTAAACCTGTTCAGTAGAGAAGTTAAACCTGTTCAGTCTATAGCGTAAACCTGTTCAGTAGAGAGGTTACACCTGTTCAGTAGAGAAGTTAAACCTGTTCAGTAGAGAGGTTAAACCTGCTCTTAGACAGCTTTCTGGCTATAAGTGTCAGATTATGATCAGATAACCCAGTAACCATATTGAATGATTTAGTCAACTAGCTGTGTAAGGTCAAAGGTACTAGTGATCCGATTGAGGGTTTTCCTACAAGACTTGTCTTCATAATTAATGTTGAAATCTCCCATTAAGATGAACTCTTTCCCAAAATCACATTTTCATAAGCATGTTATTAAACTGATCAAAAAACACACTTTTGGTGGAAGGTGGTCTACACCTTCCGATAAGGGTAAAAATAAATTTGGGGAGACCGTGTAACGTTCAGGCCAATACATTCTAGTTCATTATCACATGACCACTCAATTTGTTTACATCAGATATGTTCTTTAATGTAAATCATCACACCCCCTCCCTCCTCTTCCTCCAATCCCGTCTCTCCTGAAAACATTGTAGCCAATCACAATCAAAGCAGCATATGGAGAGGTTTTATGGAGCCGTGTCTCTGAGAGGTAGAGGAAGTCAAGGTTGGAGTCTGTGAGTAGATGTTGAATTTGATACATTTTTGGAATGACACTGTGAATTTGGGCTTGGTCACATACAGATGGTTAGCAGATGTTATTGGTCACATACAGATGGTTAGCAGATGTTATTGGTCACATACAGATGGTTAGCAGATGTTATTGGTCACATACAGATGGTTAGCAGATGTTATTGGTCACATACAGGTGGTTAGAAGATGTTATTGGTCACGTACAGATGGTTAGCAGATGTTATTGGTCACATACAGATGGTTAGCAGATGTTATTGGTCACGTACAGATGGTTAGCAGATGTTATTGGTCACGTACAGATGGTTAGCAGATGTTATTGGTCACGTACAGATGGTTAGCAGATGTTATTGGTCACGTACAGATGGTTAGCAGATGTTATTGGTCACATACAGATGGTTAGCAGATGTTATTGGTCACATACAGATGGTTAGCAGATGTTATTGGTCACATACAGATGGTTAGCAGATGTTATTGGTCACGTACAGATGGTTAGCAGATGTTATTGGTCACGTACAGATGGTTAGCAGATGTTATTGGTCACGTACAGATGGTTAGCAGATGTTATTGGTCACGTACAGATGGTTAGCAGATGTTATTGGTCACGTACAGATGGTTAGCAGATGTTATTGGTCACATACAGATGGTTAGCAGATGTTATTGGTCACGTACAGATGGTTAGCAGATGTTATTGGTCACGTACAGATGGTTAGCAGATGTTATTGGTCACGTACAGATGGTTAGCAGATGTTATTGGTCACGTACAGATGGTTAGCAGATGTTATTGGTCACGTACAGATGGTTAGCAGATGTTATTGGTCACGTACAGATGGTTAGCAGATGTTATTGGTCACGTACAGATGGTTAGCAGATGTTATTGGTCACGTACAGATGGTTAGCAGATGTTATTGGTCACGTACAGATGGTTAGCAGATGTTATTGGTCACGTACAGATGGTAATGCGAGTGTAGCGAAGTGCTGGTGCTTCTAGTTCCGACCAATTTCCCAACAACTACCTTATACACACAAGTGTAAAGGAATGAATGCGAATATGTACACATACATATTATATTATCTCATTAAAGGACAACAGATGTTATTGTGAATGAGTTACACTTCGTGTAGAAGGTTGTGTTATTACAGCTACGGTCCAGCTGGACGGGTTGAGTAGTACTTCTGTTATAGTACCTGTATAGTACCTGTACCTGTATAGTACCTGTACCTGTATAGTACCTGTTACTTCGTGTAGAAGGTTGTGTTATTACAGCTACGGTCCAGCTGGATGAGTTGAGTAGCACTTCTGTTATAGTACCTGTATAGTACCTGTACCTGTATAGTACCTGTACCTGTATAGTACCTGTACCTGTATAGTACCTGTTACTTCGTGTAGAAGGTTTTGTTATTACAGCTACGGTCCAGCTGGATGGGTTGAGTAGCACTTCTGTTATAGTACCTGTATAGTACCTGTACCTGTATAGTACCTGTACCTGTATAGTACCTGTTACTTCGTGTAGAAGGTTGTGTTATTACAGCTACGGTCCAGCTGGATGGGTTGAGTAGCACTTCTGTTATAGTACCTGTATAGTACCTGTACCTGTATAGTACCTGTACCTGTATAGTACCTGTTACTTCGTGTAGAAGGTTGTGTTATTACAGCTACGGTCCAGCTGGACGGGTTGAGTAGCACTTCTGTTATAGTACCTGTATAGTACCTGTACCTGTATAGTACCTGTACCTGTATAGTACCTGTTACTTCGTGTAGAAGGTTGTGTTATTACAGCTACGGTCCAGCTGGATGGGTTGAGTAGCACTTCTGTTATAGTACCTGTATAGTACCTGTACCTGTATAGTACCTGTACCTGTATAGTACCTGTTACTTCGTGTAGAAGGTTGTGTTATTACAGCTACGGTCCAGCTGGATGGGTTGAGTAGCACTTCTGTTATAGTACCTGTATAGTACCTGTACCTGTATAGTACCTGTACCTGTATAGTACCTGTTACTTCGTGTAGAAGGTTGTGTTATTACAGCTACGGTCCAGCTGGATGGGTTGAGTAGCACTTCTGTTATAGTACCTGTATAGTACCTGTACCTGTATAGTACCTGTACCTGTATAGTACCTGTTACTTCGTGTAGAAGGTTGTGTTATTACAGCTACGGTCCAGCTGGACGGGTTGAGTAGCACTTCTGTTATAGTACCTGTATAGTACCTGTACCTGTATAGTACCTGTACCTGTATAGTACCTGTTACTTCGTGTAGAAGGTTGTGTTATTACAGCTACGGTCCAGCTGGACGGGTTGAGTAGTACTTCTGTTATAGTACCTGTATAGTACCTGTACCTGTATAGTACCTGTACCTGTATAGTACCTGTTACTTCGTGTAGAAGGTTGTGTTATTACAGCTACGGTCCAGCTGGACGGGTTGAGTAGCACTTCTGTTATAGTACCTGTATAGTACCTGTACCTGTATAGTACCTGTACCTGTATAGTACCTGTTACTTCGTGTAGAAGGTTGTGTTATTACAGCTACGGTCCAGCTGGACGGTTTGAGTAGTACTTCTGGTGTTATATTATGTTGGGTACTTACAGTGATGTACCAGGTGTTGTGGTATATATTCTGTTGGGTACCTACAGTGATGTACCAGGTGTTGTGGTATATATTCTGTTGGGTACTTACAGTGATGTACCAGGTGTTGTGGTATATATTCTGTTGGGTACTTACAGTGATGTACCAGGTGTTGTGGTATATATTCTGTTGGGTACTTACAGGGATGTACCAGGTGTTGTGGTATATATTCTGTTGGGTACCTACAGGGATGTACCAGGTGTTGTGGTATATATTCTGTTGGGTACCTACAGTGATGTACCAGGTGTTGTGGTATATATTCTGTTGGGTACTTACAGGGATGTACCAGGTGTTGTGGTATATATTATGTTGGGTACTTACAGTGATGTACCAGGTGCATTTGCTGTTGGGTTTGTAGTGGCTGGGGAAACCCTCACTGCCCACGAAGCCTGATTCAGTCACCAAGTGACCTCCACAGTGGAAGATAGGCCTGAGAGAGAGGGAGAGAGGGAGGGAGGGAGAGAGGAGAGAGAGAGAGAGAGAGAGAGAGAGAGAGAGGGAGCAGGAGAGAGAGAGAGAGAGAGAGAGAGAGAGAGAGAGAGAGAGAGAGGGAGGGAGGGAGAGAGGAGAGAGAGAGAGAGAGAGAGAGAGAGAGAGAGGGAGCAGGAGAGAGAGAGAGAGAGAGAGAGAGGGGGAGGGAGGGAGGGAGAGAGGAGAGAGAGAGAGAGAGAGAGAGGGAGCAGGAGAGAGAGAGAGAGAGAGAGAGAGAGAGGGGGAGGGAGGGAGAGAGGAGAGAGAGAGAGAGAGAGAGAGAGAGAGAGGGAGCAGGAGAGAGAGAGAGAGAGAGAGAGAGGGGGAGGGAGAGAGGAGAGAGAGAGAGAGAGAGAGAGAGAGAGGGAGCAGGAGAGAGAGAGAGAGAGAGAGAGAGAGAGGGAGGGAGGGAGAGAGGAGAGAGAGAGAGAGAGAGAGGGAGCAGGAGAGAGAGAGAGAGAGAGAGAGAGAGAGAGAGAGAGAGAGAGAGAGAGAGAGAGAGAGAGAGAGAGAGAGAGAGAGAGAGCAGGAGAGATCGTGGGAGGAGACAGAGAGAGAGAGACATTAAATTCTACAACCACCTAAAAGGAAGTGATTCTTAAACCTTCCATAACAAAGCCATCACCTACAGAGAAATGAAACTGGAGAAGAGTCCCCTAAGCAATTTGGTCCTGGGACTCTGTTCACAAACACAAACACACCCCACAGAGCCCCAGGACAGCAACACAATTGACTGACCCAAACTTAAGGAAAGCTTTGACTATGTACAGACTCAGTGAGCATAGCCTTGCTATTGAGAAAGACCGCCGTAGGCAGACATGGCTCTCAAGAGAAGACAGGCTATGTGCTCACTGCCCACAAAATGAGGTGGAAACCGAGCTGCACTTCCTAACCTGCCAAATGTATGACCATATTAGAGAGACATATTTGCCTCAGATTACACAGATCCACAAAGAATTCGAAAACAAACACATTTTTGATAAACTCCCATATCTACTGGGTGAAATATCACAGTGTTCCATCACAGCAGCAAGATTTGTGGCCTGTTGCCACAGGAAAAGGTCAACTGGTGAAGAACAAACACCATTATAAATACAACCCATATTTATGTTTACTTATTTTCCCTTTTTGTACTTTAACTATTTGCACATAATTTAACATTTGAAACATCTTTATTCTTTTGGAACTTTTGTGAGTGTAATGTTTAGAGTACATTTTTTATTTATTGATTATTTAACTTTTGTTTATTATCTATTTGACTTGAATTGAATTTGAGATCCATTATATTATTTCTCTTTTCTGTGAGTAAAAATGAACCGATCCATATGGCATGTTTTATCATTTTAGAGAAAACGATTTCAGAAGTCGCTACTACTACTACTACAACTACAACTACTACTACTACTACTACTACTACTACTACTACCACTACAACTACTACTACTACTACTACTACAACTACTACTACTACTACTACTACTACTACTACTACTACAACTACAACTACTACTACTACTACTACTACTACAGTACCACTACTACTACTACTACAACTACAACTACAACTACTACTACTACTACTACTACTACTACCACTACAACTACTACTACCACTACAACTACTGCTACTACTACTACTACTACTACTACTACTACTACTACTACTACTACTACTACTACAACTACAACTACCACTACCACTACTACTACAACTACTACAACTACAACTACAACTACTACTACTACAACTACTACAACTACTACTACTACTAAGGTAACTCCTTTCAGCATCAACATTCTGGGGCCAGAACCCCTCTCTAAACACACTGAAACCCCCGGCAACACAGACCCACTCTGTTCTCTGACGCTGGGAAGGGCCTGTGAACTCACATAGGGGAGTGTTTTTATAATGGTAGGCCCAAACCTGAGCAGGAAGCACTGATTAATATGTATGTTGGAGCCTAGTCAAGTATAAACACACACGTATACGAAAGTTTTGAGTTTTGTATGTATGGTATACCTCATCCAGCAAAATGCTAACTTGCAGGTTCCTTCTCAACAATATAACAACAATAAGAAATAATAAAATATCAGAATACCAACATAAAGTAAATGGCTCAGTGGAATAGAATAAACATTTTAGAATCAGTATAATACAGGAAGTGACTATTTATCGTGCAATGTTTAAACGTTTTAATCGTGTAATATTTAAACGTGTACTGGGGAAGGAGGATGGGGGACAGTGTATAAACTGAGCAGTATAATAAGAGTCTGGTAGTAGCAGTTGTGACGTGTGTGTAGTATGAATGTATACTGTGTGTGTGTGTGGTGTGTGGTGTGTGTGTGTGGTGTGTGTGTGTGTGTGTGTGTGTGCGTGCGTGATGTGACACCGCTTTAACACGAGAGTGTGTGTTGACCAGCTGGTGGACAGCGTCAACCTGTCCCTGTACCAGGTTGTAGTCCCCACCTGCTTTAAGGAGATCGCCATCGTCCCAGTGCCCAAGAAAAACAAGATGACCCCCTTCGTGCTCACCCTGGTCATCATGAAGCGCTTCGAGAGGCTGGACAAGACCCACATCAAAGCCAGACACACTGGACCCACTACAATTAGTCTACCGTTCAATTAGTCTATAGATCCACCGAAGATGCCATTTCCATCGCTATTCACACGGCCATAACCCATCTGGACAAGAGGAACACCTATGTGAGAATGCTGTTCATTGACTACAGTTCAGAAATCAACACTATTGTTCCCTCCAAGCTCGTCACCAAACTCAGAGCCCTGGGTCTGGACACCAAGCTCAGAGCCCTGCGTCTGGACACCAAGCTCAGAGCCCTGCGTCTGGACACCAAGCTCAGAGCCCTGGGTCTGGACACCACGCTCAGAGCCCTGGGTCTGGACACCTAGCTCAGAGCCCGGGGTCTGGACATCAAGCTCAGAGCCCTGGGTCTGGACACCAAGCTCAGAGCCCTGCGTCTGGACACCAAGCTCAGAGCCCTGGGTCTGGACACCAAGCTCAGAGCCCTGGGTCTGGACACCAAGCTCAGAGCCCTGGGTCTGGACACCAAGCTCAGAGCCCTGGATCTGGACACCACGCTCAGAGCCCTGGGTCTGAACACCACGCTCAGAGCCCTGCATCTGGACACCAAGCTCAGAGCCCTGCATCTGGACACCTCCCTCTGCAACTGGACTTCCTGGACTTCCAGACAGGTAGACCACAGGCTGTGAGGATTGGCAACAACACCTCCTCCACACTGACTCTCAACACAAACACGGGAGCCCCCCCAGGGATGTTTCCTCAGCCCTTTGCTGTACTCCTTGTTTACCCACGACTGTGTGGCTTTTTGCACGACACCAACCCTATCATCTAGTTTGCTGAGGACACCACAGTTTGTTAGGCCTGATAACAGACAACGACAAGTCTGCATATAGGGGGGGGGGGGGTTCAGTTCCTCTGAGTCCATGGACCGACAACACCACCCACTGTTGTCAAGAGGGCGCAACAGCACTTCCTGCCATGAGCTGTTCTCTTCCTTACCGTCGGGTCGAAGGTCGGATACCAACACACACACACACACACACACACACACACACACACACACACACACACACACACACACACAGAGGTATATTTTACAGCAAGCCCTCAGGCTTATTCAACATTAATATTTAATTCAAACAACTTTAATGGATCTGATCTGTTGTAAAAGACATCAGTGTGTTCCAACATACTGTGCTGTATACACAAAATCATATCCCAGTCAACACTTTTTTTTTTATTTTTTTATCCCAACCCCCAGAGCTCAGTTTATAGTTCAGAAATGTCGTGTTTCCCTCCCTGACCCGCGTCCCTTCTCCAACCATGTTCCACTTCCAGAGGCAGGCCCTGACAGGGCTGCTTTGTGTTCAAAGCCACACTGAGTGGTCCAATGTCCTAAATATCTCAAGTGGTCTGGTCACTCCCTTCTGCCGCGCCAAGCTAAATAAAAACAGTCCACAAGTATCTGTTTGTCAAACCTGCGCTAACGTTCCACTGCTCTGTATCTCGTGTGGTGGTTTAGTGAAGTGGGTAGCGAGAAGCGGCCGTCACAAATTCGGCGGAGAGTCAAAGTTCTGATGATAAAGATCCAAAATCCCATAGTTCCATCTGGACCATTGAGGCTGAAAGGGATCCGATCAACAGTGGTGCACTAGGAAGCAGGGGGCCACAGACACACAGCAGAGACTAGCCAGTCTCTATACGAACCTCATGTCCTCCTGTGGGTCCTGCCGAACCGCCAACATGCTATTTCTAACTACACTAAGGGAAAGAATCGAGTTTTAGGGGAAAACAACAGTGCAGAGAGACAGGAACAGATGGAAACAGTGCAGAGAGACAGGAACAGATTAAAACTGGGCAGAGAGACAGGAACAGATTAAAACTGGGCAGAGAGACAGGAACAGATTAAAACTGTGCAGAGAGACAGGTACAGATGGAAACAGTGCAGAGAGACAGGAACAGATTAAAACTGTGCAGAGAGACAGGTACAGATTAAAACTGTGCAGAGAAACAGGAACAGATTAAAACAGGGCAGAGAGACAAGAACAGATGGAAACAGTGCAGAGAGACAGGAACAGATTAAAACTGTGCAGAGAGACAGGTACAGATTAAAACTGTGCAGAGAGACAGGTACAGATTAAAACAGGGCAGAGAGACAGGAACATATTAAAACAGGGCAGAGAGACAGGAATAGATGGAAACAGTGCAGAGAGACAGGTACAGATTAAAACTGTGCAGAGAGACAGGTACCGATTAAAACTGTGCAGAGAGACAGGAACATATTAAAACTGTGCAGAGAGACAGGAACAGATTAAAACTGTGCAGAGAGACAGGAACAGATTAAAACAGGGCAGAGAGACAGGAACAGATTAAAACAGGGCAGAGAGACAGGAACAGATTAAAACAGGGCAGAGAGACAGGAACAGATTAAAACTGTGCAGAGAGACAGGAACAGATTAAAACTGTGCAGAGAGACAGGTACAGATTAAAACAGGGCAGAGAGACAGGAACAGATTAAAACTGGGCAGAGAGACAGGAACAGATTAAAACTGTGCAGAGAAACAGGAACAGATTAAAACCGTGCAGAGAGACAGGTACAGATTAAAACTGTGCAGAGAGACAGGAACAGATGGAAAATGTGCAGAGAAACAGGAGCAGATTAAAACTGTGCAGAGAGACAGGAACAGATTAAAACTGTGCAGAGAGACAGGAACAGATTAAAACAGGGCAGAGAGACAGGAACAGATGAGAAATGCAAATGTTTACAGACAAACAGGCAAGCCAACTGGTTTACTGTGTTCAAATCTACCCGTGTTAATATGCACACACATGAAACGTTGACACAAACACACACATGCACACTGGGTACACACTGACCAAAGACACGTTGACACTAACACACACACATTCTTTAAACACACACATGCACCCTCAAGTGATCGCACACACCTTTTTTTTTTCTGACTCACCTTGTAAAGTTAGTGGTCTGGCTTTGAGCCTGGGTCCATCCCAGTGTCATCGACAGGAGGACGGACACACTCCACACACACACCCTGCCCTGCATCCTGCTCTGATGCCCACCCAGACCAAGAGAGGGAACAGACCAGAGAGAGAGGGCGAGTAGAGGAAGACAGAAAGGAGGGAGAGAGGGAGGGAGAGGCAGAGTAGAGGAGTGGAGAAAGCGAGGAGGATGTAGAAAGGGGAGAGAGAGAGGGATACAGGAGGAATGGGGACGGGGAGGGGAGGAACGAGAGGAGGAACTAGGGGAGGAACGAGAGGGGCGAGAGAAGGAGAGTTTAGTCCCAGATGCCATGTTTTATTTGGTCGTGTGGCTGGGGTGTCATGTGAACATATGACGTATTGTATTGTTGGGAAACAGGTAGCTACACAAATTAAATATGTTGGAATATAAGGTGTGTGTGTGTGTCACAGACAGAATTCCAGAGTTACTGTAGATGTATATATCGAATGACTGCTTCACTACTCCCACAGCCACAGCACACAATCCTGAACAACTAACTCTAGCTCTAACTCTAGCTCTAGCTCTAACTCTAACTCTAACCTTAACTCTAGCTCTAACTCTAGCTCTAACCTTAACTCTAGCTCTAACTCTAGCTCTAATTCTAACCTTAACTCTAGCTCTAGCTCTAACTCTAGCTCTAACTCTAATTCTAACCTTAACTCTAGCTCTAACTCTAATTCTAACCTTAACTCTAGCTCTAACTCTAGCTCTAACTCTAGCTCTAACTCTAGCTCTAACTCTAGCTCTAACTCTAGCTCTAGCTCTCGTTCTAGCTCTCGTTCTAGCTCTAACTCTAACCTTAACTCTAGCTCTAACTCTAGCTCTAACTCTAACTCTAGCTCTAACTCTAGCTCTAACTCTTGCTCTAACTAGCTCTAACTCTAATTCTAACCTTAACTCTAGCTCTAACTAGCTCTAACTCTAATTCTAACCTTAACTCTAGCTCTAGCTCTAATTCTAACCTTAACTCTAGCTCTAGCTCTAATTCTAACCTTAACTCTAGCTCTAACGCTAACTCTAATTTGAACCTTAACTCTAGCTCTAACTATAATTCTAACCTTAACTCTAGCTCTAACTCTAATTCTAACCTTAACTCTAACTCTAGCTCTAACGCTAGCTCTAATTTGAACCTTAACTCTAGCTCTAACTCTAATTCTAACCTTAACTCTAGCTCTAACTCTAACTCTAACTCTAGCTCTAACTCTAGCTCTAACTCTAGCTCTAGCTCTAGCTCTAACTCTAACCTTAGCTCTAACTCTAGCTCTAACTCTAGCTCTAACTCTAGCTCTAACTCTAGCTCTAACTCTAGCTCTAACTCTTGCTCTAACTCTAACCTTAACTCTAGCTCTAACTCTAATTATGACCATAACACTAGCTCTAACTCTAGCTCTAATTCTAACCTTAACTCTAGCTCTAATTCTAACCTTAACTCTAACTCTAGCTCTAACTCTAGCTCTAACTCTAACTCTAGCTCTCATTCTAGCTCTAACTCTAATTCTAACCTTCACTCTAACTCTAGCTCTAACTCTAATTCTAACCTTAACTCTAATTTTAACTCTAATTCTAACCTTAACTCTAGCTCTAACTGTAACTCTAACCTTAACTCTAGCTCTAACTCTAATTCTAACCTTAGCTCTAGCTCTAACTCTAACTCTAATTCTAACCTTAGCTCTAGCTCTAACTCTAACCTTAACTCTAGCTCTAACTGTAACTCTAACCTTAACTCTAACTCTAATTCTAACCTTAACTCTAGCTCTAACTCTAATTCTAACCTTAACTCTAGCTCTAACTCTAATTCTAACCTTAACTCTAGCTCTAACTCTAGCTCTAATTCTAACTTTAACTCTAGCTCTAACTCTATTTCTAACCTTAACTCTAGCTCTAGCTCTAACTCTAATTCTAACTCTAACTATAACTCTAGCTCTAACTCTAGCTCTAACTCTAACCTTAGCTCTAACTCTAGCTCTAACTCTAGCTCTAACTCTAACTCTAGCTCTAACTCTAGCTCTAACTCTAACCTTAACTCTAGCTCTAACTCTAATTCTAACCTTAGCTCTAGCTCTAACTCTAACCTTAACTCTAGCTCTAACTGTAACTCTAACCTTAACTCTAGCTCTAACTGTAACTCTAACCTTAACTCTAGCTCTAACTCTAATTCTAACTTTAACTCTAGCTCTAACTCTAACCTTAACTCTAGCTCTAACTCTAACCTTAACTCTAGCTCTAACTCTAACTTTAACTCTAGCTCTAACTCTATTTCTAACCTTAACTCTAGCTCTAACTCTAATTCTAACTCTAGCTCTAACTCTAGCTCTAACTCTAACCTTAGCTCTAACTCTAGCTCTAACTCTAGCTCTAACTCTAGCTCTAACTCTAACTCTAGCTCTAACTCTAGCTCTAACTCTAGCTCTTACTCTAATTCTAACCTTAACTCTAGCTCTAACTCTAGCTCTAACTCTAGCTCTAACTCTAATTCTAACCTTAACTCTAGGTCTAACTCTAACCTTAACTCTAGCTCTAACTCTAACCTTAACTCTAGCTCTAACTCTAATTCTAACCTTAACTCTAGTTCTAACTCTAGCTCTAATTCTAACCTTAACTCTAACTCTAACTCTAGCTCTAACTCTAGCTCTAACTCTAGCTCTAACCTTAACTCTAGCTCCAATTCTAACCTTAACTCTAGCTCTAATTCTAACCTTAACTCTAGCTCTAACTCCAACTCTAGCTCTAACTGTAACTCTAACCTTAACTCTGGCTCTAGCTCTAACTCTAGCTCTAACTGTAACTCTAACCTTAACTCTAGGTCTAACTCTAACCTTAACTCTAGCTCTAACTCTAACCTTAACTCTAGCTCTAACTCTAATTCTAACCTTAACTCTAGCTCTAACTCTAATTCTAACCTTAACTCTAGCTCTAACTCTAGCTCTAACTCTAGCTCTAACCTTAACTCTAGCTCCAATTCTAACCTTAACTCTAGCTCTAATTCTAACCTTAACTATAACTCTAATTCTAACCTTAACTCTAGCTCTAATTCTAACCTTAACTCTAGCTCTAACTCCAACTCTAGCTCTAACTGTAACTCTAACCTTAACTCTAGCTCTAGCTCTAACTCTAACCTTAACTCTAGCTCTAACTGTAACTCTAACCTTAACTCTAGCTCTAACTCTAACCTTAACTCTAGCTCTAGCTCTAACTAACTCTAACCTTAACTCTAGCTCTAGCTCTAACTCTAGCTCTAGCTCTAACTCTAACTCTAATTCTAACCTTAACTCTAGCTCTAACTCTAATTCTAACCTTATCTCTAGCTCTAATTCTAACCTTAACTCTAGCTCTAACTCTAATTCTAACCTTAACTCTAGCTCTAACTCTAATTCTAACCTTATCTCTAGCTCTAATTCTAACCTTAACTCTAGCTCTAACTCTAATTCTAACCTTATCTCTAGCTCTAATTCTAACCTTAACTCTAGCTCTAACTCTAATTCTAACCTTAACTCTAGCTCTAACTGTAACTCTAACCTGCTTGAACCACGCACACCATTTCTTTCTACAGTGTGAGAGCCAATGTCATCGAGCATTATTTTGGGATATGATGGTAGGAGACCTGTTTTTATTGGCAACCCCGAGGGCACTGTGGTCAAAAAGATAGGGCAGAGAAGCGTTCCATGTCATGAAGCTGGTCGTTAAAACTGTATTCCGTCTAAAAGCATTTGATGTGCGTATCTGAAAATAGATCGGCTTGAAATAGATTTTGAAGGAAAGGAAATGACTGCATATGACCTGCCTTAACAAGTATCAACATGTGCACCCTTTGTGTGGGTATAAGCCCTGTCATTACGACCCATGGGGAGAAACACGCTGCTTTGTGATCATCATCATCATCATCATCATCACCACCATTGTGTTTGGAGTGTGTTCGAGTTCTGTTTTTAAGGGGGTAGATCCGTTTTAATATTGCAGATAGATTGTGGGTTCCGGCAATGTAATTGTCTGCATCATTTCCAATCTTCCTACTTTATTGTTGTCTCCTAACCTTACCACCCCTCCCCTAATTGGAGTAAACTAATGAACAACAATACTTAGGCTTCTACTTCCAGTTTATTCATACTATATACATTTTAAAGACAGCATATTTTACACTAGTTATCTTTTTGTGTGTGTTTGTGTGTGGGCACCTTTAAATGGGGAGGACCGCCTCGTGGTAACGGCTGGAGTGGTATGGTATCACATACATTAAAACACATGGTTTCCAGGCATTTGATGCCATTTCATTTCCTCCTTTCCAGACATTATTATGAGCCGTCCTCCCTTCACCATCCTTGTCTGGTGTGTGTGTGTGTGTGTGTGTGTTTGTGCGTGGGAGTGTTTGTGTGTTCACGTCAATAAGAACAGAACCACAACGCAGGCATTCCTTGGTCTTTTTTTAGGCTGTGGTGGCCACTGGGCAGAAACCACGTTGAATGTAGAATACGAAGAGACTGTGGTTAGTATACAAACAGCAGCCTCCACAAACTCATCTTACTCAGACTCTGGACAGACTCTTCAGTGAGTTCAACTCCTCACTCCATCTACAGGTCAAATATGCATGTGTGGAGAAAAGGTATCTATCAAGGCACGAGGCAAAACCCAGATGCAGATGTTTTGAGTCTTACAATGTTAAATAATCCAAAGGGCTCGGCTAGAGAATGGTCGTGGACAGGCAAAACAGTCAAAACCAGATCAGAGTCCAGGAGGTACAGAGTGGCAGACAGGCTCGTGGTCAAGGCAGGCAGAATGGTCAGGCAGGCGGGTACAGAGTGGCAGGCAGGCTCGTGGTCAAGGCAGGCAGAATGGTCAGGCAGGTGGGCACAGAGTCCAGAAACAGGCAAGGATCAAAACCGTGAGGACTAGAAAAAGGAGAATAGCAAAAGGATTACGGGGAAAAACACGCTGGTTGACTTGACTGAACATATAAGACAAACTGGCACAGAGAGACAGGAAACACAGGGATAAATAAACTGGGGATAACAAGCGACACCTGGAGGGGGAGGAGACAATCACAGGAACAGGTGAAACAGATCAGGGCGTGACAGTATCATGTCTTTTCCCAGTACTCATAATATCCTACATTAAATATAGGAAAAGCATTCTTCACTTCATCTCTATTTTCTTTCTATATCCTTCAGTCTCAAACAACCCAAACTTACACCCGTGAATTGAGGACATGGCTGTTGTAAGACAATCTCATTTAGTTGAATACAGTACTGTACAGTGACATCACACAATGCATCTCATATATTTGTCAGAGCACGTTTTGGCCACTGTAAATACAGTACATATAGAGTACATAGATGCAGCAAATATTAAACTATGATTTCATTTTTTAAACATTCATTTTGATATTAGCAGTTAGACGTAAACTCTAGTACACAGTAATATAAATTCATTAAGTAATATATTTTGATGATTTATTGATTAATGCTCATGCTCAGCTTCAATATTTATACAATATCAAAATTTGTCATAGCTCACAAAATTAGATTATTTTTTTTTTGAAAATATATATATATACAGTATTGTTCACTGTCCTGTATGCTTGATAACTTACGGTATATTGATAACTGCAAATTAAAAACATATTGATAACTGCATATCGTACTGTAAGCTACAGTCTCTGTCAATTCAACTTCCAGCGCCGACAGAGATGGCCGCCTCGCGTTCCTAGGAAACTATGCAGTATTTTTTTTTTTTTTTACAATCAGGAGGAACTATTGGATATAAGAGCAACGTCAACTTACCAACATTACGACCAGGAATACGACTTACCTGAAACGGATCCTATGTTTGGACCACCACCCAGGACAATGGATCGGATCCCAGCCGGTGACCCAGAACAACGGTGCCGGAAGAAGGGGCAGACGGAGCGGTCTTCTGGTCAGGCTCCATAGACGGGCACATGGCGCACCGCTCCAGAGTTTACTTCTCACCAACGTCCAGTCTCTTGACAACAAGGTAGATGAAATCGGAGCAAGGGTAGCATTCCACAGAGACATCAGAGACTGTAACGTTCTTTGTTTCACGGAAACATGGCTCACTCGAGACACGCTATCGGAGTCGGTACAGACAGCTGGTTTCTTTACGCATCGCGCCGACAGAAACAAGCATCTTTCTGGTAAGAAGAAGGGCCAGGGTGTATGCCTTATGATTAATGAGACGTGGTGTGATCATAACAACATACAGGAACTCAAGTCCTTTTGTTCACCTGACTTAGAATTCCTCACAATCAAATGCCGACCACATTGTCTACCAAGAGAATTCTCTTCGATTATAATCACAGTCATGTATATTCCCCCCCAAGCATCGATGGCCCTGAAAGAACTTCCTTCAACTATGTAAACTGGAAACCACATATCCTGAGGCTGCATTTATTGTAGCTGGGGATTTTAACAAGGCTATTCTGAAAACAAGGCTTCCTAAATTCTATCAGCACATCGATTGCGCAACCCGGGCTGGCAAAACCCTAGATCATTGTTATACTAACTTCCGCGATGCATATAAGGCCCTCCCCTGCCCTCCTTTCGGAAAAGCTGACCACGACTCCATTTTGTTGCTCCCTGCCTATAGACAAAAACTAGAACAGGAAGCTCCCGCGCTCAGGTCTGTTCAACGCTGGTCCGACCAATCTGATTCCATCCTTCAAGACTGCTTCGATCACGTGGACTGGGATATGTTCCGCATAATGTCAAACAACAAATTGATGAATACGCTGATTCGGTGAGCGAGTTTATTAGCAAGTGCATCGGTGATGTCGTACCCACAGCGTCTATTAAAACATTCCCCAACCAGAAACCGTGGATTGATGGCAGCATTCGCGCAAAACTGAAAGCGCGAACCACAAACAGTGTAGCTATTCCCTCCGCCAGGCAATCAAACAAGCAAAGCGTCAGTATAGAGACAAAGTGGAGTCGCAATTCAACGGCTCAGACACGAGAGGTATGTGGCAGGGTCTACAGTCAATCACGGACTACAAAAAAAAAAAACAGCCCCGTCGCTGAACAAGTCGTCTTGCTCCCAGACAGACTAAACAACTTCTTTGCTCGCTTTGAGGACAATACAGTGCCACTGACACGGCCCGCTACCAAAACCTGCGGACTCTCCTTCATGCGCAGACCAGCTGGCTGGTGTGTTTACAGACATATTCAATCAATCCTTATCCCAGTCTGCTGTTCCCACATGCTTCAAGAGGGCCACCATTGTTCCTGTTCCCAAGAAAGCTAAGGTAACTGAGCTAAATGACTACCGCCCCGTAGCGCTCACTTCCGTCATCATGAAGTGCTTTGAGAGACTAGTCAAGGACCATATCACTGCCACCTGTCACCCTAGACTCACTCCAAATTTGCTTACCTCCCCAATAGGTCCACAAACGACGCAATCACACTGCCCTATCCCATCTGGACAAGAGAAATACCTATGTAAGAATGCTGTTAATCGATTACAGCTCAGCATTTAACACCATAGTACCCTCCAAACTCGTCATTAAGCTCGAGACCCTGGGTCTCGACCCCGCCCTGTGCAACTGGGTCCTGGACTTCCTGACGGGCTGCCCCCAGGTGGTGAGGGTAGGTAACAACATCTCCACCCCGCTGATCATCAACACTGGGGCCCCACAAGGGTGTGTTCTCACCCCTCTACTGTACTCCAACTCAATCATCAAGTTTGCAGACGACACTACAGTGGTAGGCTTGATTACCAACAACGACGAGACGGCCTACAGGGAGGAGGTGAGGGCCCTCGGAGTGTGGTGTCAGGAAAATAACCTCACACTCAATGTCAACAAAACAAAGGAGATGATCGTGGACTTCAGGAAACAGCAGAGGGAGCAGCCCCCTATCCACATTGACGGGACAGTAGTGGAGAGGGTAGTACGTTTTAAGTTCCTCTGCGTACACATCACAGACAAACTGAAATGGTCCACCCACACAGACAGCGTGGTGAAGAAGGCGCAGCAGCGCCTCTTCAACCTCAGGAGGCTGAAGAAATTTGGCTTGTCACCAAAAACACTCACAAACTTTTACAGATGAACAATTGAGAGCATCCTGTCGGGCTGTATCACCGCCTGGTATGGCCCATAACCATAAGGCTCTCCAGAGGGTAGTGAGGTCTGCACAACGCATCACCAGGGGCAAACTACTTGCCCTCCAGGACACCTACACCAACAGATGTCACAGGAAGGCCAGCCAAAAAGATCATCAAGGACAACAACCACCCGAGCCACTGCCTGTTCACCCCGCTATCATCCAGAAAGCGAGGTCAGTACAGGTGCATCAAAGCTGGGACCAAGAGACTGAAAAACAGCTTCTATCTCAAGGCCATCAGACTGTTAAACAGCCACCACTAACACAGAGAGGCTGCTGCCATGCCCTACATTACTCATCTCATATGTATATACTGTACTCTATACCATCTACTGCATCTTGCCTATGCCGTTAGGCCATCACTCATCCATATATTGATATGTACATATTCTTATTCATTCCTTTACACTTGTGTGTATTAGGTAGTTGTTGTGAAATTGTTAGGTTGGATTACTTGTTAGATATTACTGCATGGTCAGAACTAGAAGCATAAGCATTTCGCTACACTCACATTAACATCTGCTAACCACGTGTATGTGACAAATACATTTGATTTGATCTCTTTGTCCTGCCTGTGACATCGTGTCACAAAAATTCCTATCAACCATTGTTGACTGACAGCACAGTATTAATTTCCACATATATTTATACAAACCTGATCTCCACTATAAAAAGCATCTAGACTAAAATTGAGTTTTCAACAGCTGAGATTTGTATAAACCTCGTCTGTCTGTTTCTCTGACATTTGCAACATTGTTTAAATATTCAAATTCGATGCTCCTGCTGTCCAATAGTAATGAACGTGTCGGGATGAGACAGACAGACAGGCAGCTTTTCTCAGCCAGTCAAAATCATGAATCAGCTAGCATAATTTTATAGATACAGTATATACCAAGACAAGTCAATTGAAAAAAGGTCAAACGAAACTAAGCGTAGCTAGTTTGCGGTCAGAAGACTCGATGCTGTAATCGCTGCCAAGGTGCTTCAACAAAGTAGAGTAAAGGGTTTAACTACTTATGTAAACGTGACATTTCATTTTTTCATTTTTTGTACATTTGCCAGAATGTCTAAAAACCTGATTTTGCTTTGTCATTATGGGGTATTGTGATGTCATTATGGGGTATTGTGATGTCATTATGGGGTATTGTGATGTCATTATGGGGTATTGTGATGTCAATATGTGGTATTGTATGTAGATTGATGAGGGGGGGAAAAAAACAATTTAATACATTTTTTAGATTAAAGCTGTAACGTAACAAAATGTGGAAAAAGTCAAGGGGTCTGAATACTTTCCGAATGCACGGCATATCTTGTGGAAGGATGAAGTAGTATGAATAAAATCGTCAAAATATTTTTTTGTGAAAATGTCAATCATTATCTTAATATGTTGGTAACGCATTGTATAAAAGTGATAATGCCCTCAAAGCCGGTGTTTGGAGGATATATTGGCAGTTTGCTGACCCTCAACACTGTGACCAATATATCCTCCAAACACTGGCTTCGAGGGCATTCTCATTTAAATATCACACAGCTGTTTTTTAATAGGAATGTGTCAAGTGTTCCACGTGCATGCTATGTCTTACGTTGGTTGAGTCATTGTTATGTAAAACACCACGTGGACACATGGGACAGGGTTAACAAACCCCAGAAAAAAAGTCTGGCCAGACAGGCTCAGTGAATGTGTATGGGGTGAATGGGTTTGAGGAGACACTATAGTGGGACAGCAGGCCAGATAAACCCCTACTCTAGGGGGGGGGGGGGGGGTGGGAACCTCAACTAAACACCACCCTACTAAAGTCTCCCTACCAGTAGCAGGGCTGCACACCACAGGAAGCTGGTGGCCCCTTAATTGGGGAGAGCGGGCTCGCGTTAATGACAGGAGCGGAATAGGTGGAACGGTATCATTCCATTTGGGCCCTTCCTGGTCATCATTATGAATCTTTCTCCCCTCAGCAGCCTCCTGTGGTTCTCTCAGGAAATGGCTGCCCCTGGCCTTGAGCATGTGGTCCTCTCAGGAAATGGCTGCCCCTGGCCTTGAGCATGTGGTCCTCTCAGGAAATGGCTGCCCCTGGCCTTGAGCATGTGGTCCTCTCAGGAAATGGCCGCCCCTGGCCTTGAGCATGCGGTCCTCTCAGGAAATGGCCGCCCCTGGCCTTGAGCATGTGGTCCTCTCAGGAAATGGCCGCCCCTGGCCTTGAGCATGTGGTCCTCTCAGGAAATGGCTGCCCCTGGCCTTGAGCATGTGGTCCTCTCAGGAAATGGCTGCCCCTGGCCTTGAGCATGTGGTCCTCAGGAAATGGCCGCCCCTGGCCTTGAGCATGTGATCCTCAGACAACCTCCATAACGATGAGCAAAACAAACTGTAAAAAAATGATACAAATACATATAATATATATTGTACTAGCTTGTTGCTGTCTGAGATGTTGAAACTGGGTTTATAATACCTTGTCTAAAGGAACTGTACATACAGTATGGGTTAACAGGTTACATTCCCTCAGTCAGGTGCAGTACAGAAGAAGACAAGTCGTGAAACATTGGATATCATTTCATTTATTTATTTACTTTTTTTTTAATACAAAATAATAATTAGGAAAGTAAGCTGAATATCACAATCACTAGTACAGTGCCAAAGAGAGGCGAGACAGTCATACAACGATATTCTCTAAAAACCTCTTAGGAGCTGACCAATGTTCTGCTGTGTTGTTCAAACTCCTTTCAAACCAACCAATCAGAGCATTTGCCAATCTGGTTTTCAGTATTCCGGAATCCTTGTGATGGATGCCTCCAATCAAACGTCTGTTCTCTTTGTTGCTATGGAAGCTGGAAGTTTTTTTTTACCTTGTTCAGTATCCTGGACTGTTTTCATAGGATAAGATGTCTGCAGCAAAGTTTCATGGACCGTTTCACTGCAGGGTGACCATAATGCCCGGCAAATCAGGAATGGGGACAGAGGTCACATGTGTTCAACTGTCACGCTGTTGTCCAGAGTGACACCTCATTCGATTGTGTTACACCCACGTCTACTCCCCTGAGATCAGAGGGTACTTTGATTTTCTAAATGTTTTGTTTTTGACCAAACACAGACCATTTCAATTTCTTCTCGGAAACAAAATTTACAGTGATATAAAATATACATACTGCTTAAAAAAATTAAGTAAACCTGCCTGTGTAAATGTTGTCTTAATAACTGACTTATATAACAAGCATTTGTTTTAAGTGAAAAAAAAAAATATGCAGAAAACAAAATAATTTACAACAATCCCTGGTTATCTGAGAAAACCTCCCAACAGAAAAAAATAACCAAGGGGTCCCCCCCTCTCTCCCTGTGAAATGAATCCTCCCAACAGGAACTAGAACTGTACAGGAGAAACCATTCTATCCCAAAACGGGTGTGAAATAAAGTGACCATTTTGTAACACATTCACACCTTTACCTTTGGCGTTTCTTATTAAATGAACATGTTCAATAAATACACACAGAAAAATATATATTGGTGTGTACAATCCAATGGTACACCGATTTTAACCGTGTACTGTGTCCCCCGTGCTTTCAAGGCTTTCTGTCATGACGACGGTCTCTCTCACAACCACTGTCATACTGGCGATGGAACACACAAAGCGGACCGACTGATTGGACCCAGAGTCCCAATTGATTTGACCGCCAGCCAATAGGGACACTGACATGGCAGCAGTCCCAGCTAATATAAAAAGAATGCACTTCGATTACCCACAACCGCCTGAGAACAAAATGTCTCGAGTCTCTCGGATTAGCGTTGGACATTTTGGGCCTGGAATTTTGCATCTCTTAAGCATGGAGTCTGTCAACTGGAAGAAACATCCACAATAACTTAAGTGTTCTTGATCCCTCCTCAACCTTTCAGTGGGTCATGTAGGTTTCACCAGCCCTTGCTTTCTTCTCCCCCGTTGGCCAGGTCACTTCCTGCTCCTCTGTTGTCATTTCCTGGTCGTTGCCTTGTGTTTCAGAGTGCGCCGCGTGCTCCTCCTCTTCTCTGCGAGCGTCTCCTCCCTGGTCCACGGTGCTCTCTGGTAAGGGGGAAGACTTGCACCCCATACATGCCTGAGAGGGAGGTGTAGAGGAAGGTTAGCTGACAGCCAAAACACTTCCTGTATGATCACTTGTGGATGAAACAGGTGATATGGCTGTAGGTCTTAGTTCACATAAAACAAAACAAATACAGTTCTGTTTGTACGAGAGGGGAGGGCGCTTACCGAGACGTTGATGGCGCGGGGCAGACGCCCGGTACGTATCCAGGGGTGGACCTGGCTCAGTTCTCTCTTCTGGTCCTCGGTGAAACGGGGCTGGTGTTTGTGCATGGCCCGCAGGGCCTCGCGGTCCTGCCGCAGCACCGTCTCCCTGTCCTTGGTCGGCAGCTGGTACGTCATCATCACCTTGTGGTCGGTGTTGGCCATGAGGAGCCAGATGGGATCCTGCAGGACACACTTAATCAACTGCTCCTCCCCGTCTCCTCCTGCTCTGCTGCCACCTGCTGGCTGTTTGCGGGAGTGGTCGTTCTCTGACGAGTCGATGCTGCCAAAGTACTTGCTGGTGCGGCTACTCCGACTGCGACCTGGGAGAAGACAATAGAATAAGTTGTTATAGGTCAGACCTGAACCAGCTGGAGTTTTTAGTGTGAACAGTATTTCCTAGTGATTGGGGTATTCCACTTTATGTTTGAGTGACAGCTAGAAGATTTGACATTTCAAAACATTCTAGGTGACATTTACCTAGCGATGTCGGCAATAATAAAATGCCATGTGAATGTCACCATGTTCTGTTCCATTTGCCAGGTCAGGCAGTATTGAGGGGTTACTCACTAGTTCCACTGCCTGAGGAGCTGCAGCCGTTGGACACAGTGCCCAAGGAGTCAGAACCCGACCCAGAGGACGCGGAGCCTGAGCGGGAGTCCTCTTGCAGGAGCAGGTCCAGTAGGTCACTGGGGGTAGATTCACCATCCTGGTTGGAATCATTGGCCTAAAGAGAGAGAGGAGAGAGATATGAGTTATAATACCTTAGCTAGAAGTATTAAGTTCAAACTATAATGAATTCGATGTACATTCAGAGATGACATCTTTTCAACTCACGTTCTCCTTGGAGTCATCTGGCGATCTCCCCTGAGTCCCTTGTGAGGGGATCGTGGCCTGTTGCGCGGAAGCAGCCAGCGCCGTGGCGATCTCCAGCCGGTTTCTAGGCGACTCCTCCACAAGCTGCAGCAGGTTGAGCGGGGAGGAGCAGCGAGAGTGGAAGAGGGGCGACTCTGCACCCTCCTGGTCGACTGGTACTTGACTACATGACTGAGGGGTGCTGGACCCAGAGGCTGGCCGTTGGGTCTGGATAGGCATGGCAGTTTGCATGAGCGAGGGCATCGTAGGCATGGGGCATGGCATGACGTTGGTACCGGGGAAGGGGAAACCAGCGCTGGGGTTGAAGAATTGCTGTGGGCCGGGGGTAACCATGGCGGCTCCCGGCTGGGGCATGGGGCTTCCCATTGTGTTCATGGCTGTGGTCATCTGGGGCAGGTTGGGGTGAAGTTGTGGGAACATGTAGTTGGGCAGCACCAGGGCCATCATAGGAGGCACCATCTGGTTCTGTATGGGCTGGGAGAGAGGAGGATAGATGGGGTACAGGGGGAGCGTACCCGAGGGGTAGGGCACAGAGGGCAGGCTGGCCTGGGATCCTACGGAGACGGGCCAGGAGGATGTGGTGGGAGGCCCCAGGGGCATCATTGGGAGGGTGTAGGTGGAGCTGGGAGGGGAATTCATGGGGACGACGTTGGGGCTCCGGAGGGGTCCGGTCAGGCCTAAAGCCAGAGGGCACCTCTGTTCTGAGGACTCCTGCTGCTTCAGCCTCTTGGCTCCACGGCGACCACTGCTGCCTCCAGCTGCAGGGTAGTCAGGGGAACACGCTCCTGAGACAGAGAGAGAGAGCGAGACAGAGAGAGACAGAGAGAGAGAGACAGAGAGAGAGAGACATAAGTTAAAGTTTCAGTGCTGTTGGCCCGAGTAAAAAAATAAAAATCTAGTTGATGAAAAGTGTTGTTGAGAAATGTATTTTTACTTCTGCGGCGGGGGTTGGTGTTGGGGAGCGGGCAACGCAGGGCCGAGGATGGAGCAATCACCCTCAGCTGGCTCAGGTCACTGAAGCGACAGAGGAAGGCTTGCTCCTCCTGCTGTGTGTGAGCAGAGAGCACCTCCTTGGTCAGGCCACCTCCTCTCCGGCTGGGTGGAGAGGTTGTTTTGAGCGGTGGAGGGTTAATGATGGCGGTCGGTGGAGACCTGGTCGTGGTGGGAGTGGCTGGCATAGGAGTGGGAGGAGCATTTTCCATGACAACGTCTGTGTAGGAGAAAGAGAGGAGAAAGAGAAGGAGGAGACATTATAGACGGTTTCAGAAAAACACTTGACAAGAGGAAAGGCTGGACTCGGCGGCTTGAGAGAGAGAGAGAGAGAGAGAGAGAAACAAAAAGGTCACGGAGAAAGAAAGAAACAAACTATAAAAAAACTAGATGGGGGAGAGATAGATGGAAACAAAATAACAACAAAAGACAAGAGAGAGCGACGACAAGCAACTACGAGTTACTATCAAGTAACTGTGAGAGATTCCACGGACAGACACTGGTGGCAGAGAGAGACTCCCGTGACAGACCACTAGTGTAATAGGAGTGGTATAGTAGACAGACCCACTACTACAGTCCAGGCCAGGAGACAAGCGTGGCGGCCATGGTGTCTTTCCCACCTGACTCGGGGGGCTTCTTGTCTCCCACGTGGACGATGGTACTGCTGAAGCTGCACTGAGAGGTGACTGAGGCTACACTCTTCGCCTTGTGGCTGTGCATGGCCAGGGGGGGTACCCCCGCTGAGTCCCCAACCAGGGTGACTGAGGTAGCTGGACCACCTGTAGCACCACACACACACACACACATGCAGCAACAAGCACCCAACACACACACAGACGAACGGACAGGCCTAGGTGAGTCAATCGTACGGATTGCGCTCGTGGTAAAACCCCGCCCCCTCCCCAGTTCAGCGTGTCACAACAAGCAGGCCTTTATAGAATAGACAAAGTTATCATTAAGAGTCCCCTCGCTCTCGCTTGTTCACTCTCTCTTTCACACTCGTGTGTCAGTTCCTCCTGTGGACTGCAGTGACCAGAGGTCTAGCCCAAGTCTAATATACCTACCTACCTGTAGGGTAACCTGGTGAACAGCATCTATCTAATATACCTGTAGGGTAACCTGGTATACAGCATCTAATATACCTGTAGGGTAACCTGGTGAACAGCATCTATCTAATATACCTGTAGGGTAACCTGGTGAACAGCATCTATCTAATATACCTGTAGGGTAACCTGGTATACAGCATCTAATATACCTGTAGGGTAACCTGGTGAACAGCATCTATCTGAAGGGTAACCTGGTGAACAGCATCTATCTAATATACCTGTAGGGTAACCTGGTGTACAGCATCTATCTAATATACCTGTAGGGTAACCTGGTGAACAGCATCTATCTAATATACCTGTAGGGTAACCTGGTGAACAGCATCTATCTAATATACCTGTAGGGTAACCTGGTGAACAGCATCTATCTAATATACCTGTAGGGTAACCTGGTATACAGCATCTATCTAATATACCTGTAGGGTAACCTGGTGAACAGCATCTATCTGAAGGGTAACCTGGTGAACAGCATCTATCTGAAGGGTAACCTGGTGAACAGCATCTATCTAATATACCTGTAGGGTAACCTGGTGTACAGCATCTATCTAATATACCTGTAGGGTAACCTGGTGTACAGCATCTATCTAATATACCTGTAGGGTAACCTGGTGAACAGCATCTATCTAATATACCTGTAGGGTAACCTGGTGAACAGCATCTATCTGAAGGGTGAATGTACCTTTTTCATTCCCAGCGGTTTCCTGTTGTTGTTTCTCTCCGTCCGATGTGGACGTGGTAGAGGACGAGCCAAACTTCCTCTTAACGTTACAGCCGTCCAAGAACCTGGGAGGGGAAGAGGAAGTGACAACATAAGTCCACTTGGTTCACTTTATGAAGTACACTTGATTTCAATTTAGGATTCAAACCATAAATACCACCAGTACATACCTAATGATGCTGTCCAGACAGTTAATCTGTTGGTAGCTGTAGGCACTGGGGGGCTCCTCCTTCATCAGCTGCTGGGTGTTGAACACCGGGGTTTTGGATGGACACGCCACCTCCGGGATCAGACTCCTGATGGGCTCCACTTCTCCAGTGGCTCGGAGCGCTGTGACAGCGTGTCGCCGGGACAGGGCTCGGTTGTGAGAGTTGATAAAGACCTGCTGCCCGCTGGTCTTGACCATGTACACGTCCTTACAGATCTGCTGGAACGTCATCTGAGTGAACAACAGGACAACGACGCTCAAAAGTCAGTGTGTGAATATATGGGGTGGTCGGTAGCCTATCGGTTAAGAGCATTGGGCCAGTAACCAAAAGGTTGCTGGTTTGAATCCCCGAGCCAACTAGGTGAAAAATCTTTCGATGTGCCCTTGAGCAAGGCACTCAACTATAATTAAGTCTGTGAGTCACTCCGAAGAAGAGTCTGCTAAATGACTAAGATGATAAAATATGAAGACCTCTGTGTGCGTGTGTATGGGCTTTTGGAGTGTCTTCATTCCACTCACCGGTTTGTGCAGCGCGACCACGGCTGCCTCCATGGCCTCCATGGCGTTGGTGGACTTGCTGTCGGAGGCGGAGGAGGCCGTGCGTCGGTACCGCTGCTCGTGGGAGCAGGAACCATTTGAGGTCAGGCTGCTGTAGCCCTGCGACCCTCCACTGTGGACCGGCTGCACCAGGAGACGGTGGATCTGCTCGCTCAGCCGCACAATCTCTGGGGCCACGGGGCGGCCCTCACAGCCCCGCAGAGGGGTGAACACGTCCTCGTTCAAGGGGCTGGTTCGGACTTTGTGGCGGCCCACGATGAAGGCCACCTTTCTGCTCCAGGGGTTGATGAAGGAGGACCAGCTAGTGTCGATGGTCACGTACTCCCCACTGCGGGCACACATCCTCATGGGAGAACTGTCAAAGGGCTGGCCTGCAGACTGGAGGACTGGAAGATGGAAGGAAAAGAGGTTAGAATGGAAGAACACTAAGCTAGAGAGAGAGAGAGAGAGAGAGAGAGAGAGAGAGAGAGAGTGAGTGAGTGAGAAAGAGAGAGTGAGAGAGAGAGAGAGTGTGAGAGAGAGAGAGAGAGAGTGAGAGAGAGAGAGAATTCAGACAGAATGAGACTAAAATAGTAAAATAAGATTGAAAGATGTGGAGGAAGACAGACAATAAAAGGTGTACTTACTCTTCCTATGTATGGCCACCATGATCGGTCTGTCCTCTGGGTGGAGGTAGAGGAGTACAGGGCTTCCCACCAGGTCCTGGGGAAGGTAGCCCAACAACGGCACAGCCCTTTCATCTACTTCCTGGAAGAGACAGCTGGGAGTGTGACTGGTGGAAAAGATCCGCTTGTCAGCAGGGATCCTGGGAGCTTCGTATCCGGACTGTACCCGCTCAGAGATGAGCAGGCAGCAGGGCTGGGGGTCTGACGTGTCTAAGTCCCTCAGGGTTAGCTGATAGGGGGTCATGCGGAAGGGGTAGTATTTGATCTCGCCTCCCTGCGCCCGGTCGGCACTGATGCGACAGAACATGGACTTCCCCTGGTGGCAGTCTGTCCGTGGGGACACAGAGCCCATGCAGGTGGCCCAGGCGGGCAGGCGGCAGGGGGCAGTGCTGCTGTAGAAGGTGCTGACGTCTTGGGGAGCCAGCAGTTCGGAGAAGATGGCCCCTTGGAGCCTCTCTGGCTTGCAGCGCAGCAGGGACGAGCCCTGGGGGGAGATGTACACCACTTTGCCTGTCAGGAAGGACACCGCCATGGAAAAGGTGTCCTGCAGGGAGGAGGAGAAGAGAAGGAAGAGGAAGAGTGTGAGTCGACTGCATTACAAAATGTAACTTTCAAAAACAAAGTGAAATACGTGTGTGAAATGCTTAGTCATTGTTTGGAGGATGTCGACGTACTGTATTTTTGAGGGTGTACTCTGAGGCGATGTTGTCCAGCTCCTCAGTGGTATGTGCAGACAGATCCAGGCTGCAGCCGTGACACTCCTCCACACTCCACTGGTGGTAGTACTCCTGGTTGGCTCGCACCTGCTTCACACAGTTCAGGGCGTACTGGAGGGCGTCCAGGGTGCTGGAGCGACCTTTGCCCTTGCACTCGGCCGGCAGGCGAACCTTGAGCTCCTTCAGGGCTTTCAGCATCTCCTTCTGGGTCTGGACGCGGGCCGTCTGGTGCTGCTCGTTGCTGCTGCAGCCGGAGGTGGAAAGAGGGTCCTGCTCTGAGCTGGCTGACAGCAGGCTGTAGGCCAGAGAACTGCTGGGGGGAGACGGGCTCTGGGACTGAGAGCTCTTGTTGCTCTCGGTGTTCTCCAGCATCATGCCCGAGTCCTTCTGGCTGGAGGAACAGTGGGAACTTCTGGACTGATGTCCCCTGGACCCGCCTCCTCCCTCACTCGACTCCCTCTCCCCGTCATCTGAGCTGGGACCCCTCTGGTCCCCCCCAGACGAGCCACCGGAGCCGGACCCACTTGGAGAGGATCCTCGCACCCGATTGGCCAAGTCCGAAGTTCCCGATTGGCTGCCATGGTTGTTGTTGCTGCCGGGGGAGCTCAATCCTGTTCCCGCCTCCTCCTCTTCTTCATTGGTGCTTCCCACTCGCCCCCAAGTGTCATCGCCAGGGGCGGAGTTTGAGTCGTCGTAACTCATAATAGGTTAGGATGAGGCTGGTTAGGCTTGGTTGAGACAAAGCTCTCTCACCAAGTGTAATGTAAGATAATTCTAGAAAAATGCTCTTTTCCAGTTGATTAGGTGGGACTAGCGTGACTGCAGTTGTGTATCGTGATTGGTTGATTGGTTGATAAAACACTAAGGAGAGAAAACATTGTTTCTCCTGAAAATGTTGAAGAAAAAAAAAAGTAATATTAGTTTGCGCTGAAACCCTACGGTCAATTGCTAAAGGGCGAGGGATCCACCCGCGGTTTTCCACCCGCAGAAGGGAGAGATAATATTCCGCTAACAAAGCAGACCAACGTGACTCTCACAGATGGACTGATCGAGAGATGCTGCTGCTTTCGCTCAAGAAAAGACCGGGAAGCAGAGAAAATAACAGGTCGCTACTTCTCCCTTGGCGTCTCCACTGCTCTGTGTCGTGTTGGTTTTACTCTCTGTGCTACAGGCCACCTGGTGAGGAGAAGGAGAAAAGAAACAACAGGTTAGACTTCTTGGTGTGGTCTTCTTTTCTCTCAAGATAGGATTAGTCTGATGTATTGAAGCTGGTCTATGCATTCTGTCAACCTTAGACTGCTTTGTTCCAGTACAATATTATCTTGCCTTGTCCAAACTGCAGTACAGTGGGCTTTGTGGGAGGTTTGGCCTACAGAGAGAGAGAGATTATAATAAAAATAGTGAGGGGGTCTCCTAGTCAATACTTACAGTGGCAACTCCATAAATCTTTGATAGTGTCTATAAAAAACAATATACCCAAGCTCATTTGGTGTACCAGGGAGCTCTGAAGAGGCTTCAAGACCTCAAATGGAGGCCACCTTTTCAGTTGAAAGCCAAAGGGAATATCAAATAAACCTATGAGAGGACACCACTGCAGACAGCTGACTTGTACCTCTGTGTGTGATTGTGTGTGGCTGTATGTGATTGTGTGTGGCTGTGTGCACACATGTGACCAGCACCCAACTGTCGGTCCATTTACCAGACAACTGGTGCCAAACCAGGCCTCCCTCTGCAGTCCATCTGCACCCCGGGAACAGATCTCAATTGCTGCCAGCCAACTTGTAATTTCAGCTATCGTCATTGGTAACCTAATTCTCTTGCAGGACAGGTTAAAGTCTTAGTCTGTTCAACTAAGATCATCACTCTCCCAGGGTCGGTGCCATAAAGATCGGCGGTTATTCCTGAATGGTCCTTCACCGGGAGCATTGGCAGGCCGGTCCCCTACGCAGGGAATGTTCAGGGAATGTTATTCTCCAGAAACCTCTCCCTTAAATCCCAGAAATCCTCAGAACTAGAAGCCCAATGCTGATACACATTTGCCCTTTCCTTCTCTCTCTCTCTCACTTTCTCTTTCGGGCCAACATCAGGTGGCCTATAATTGGTGTGACGCAGGTAGTGTCGACAGCAGCCAGGTTTAAACCAAGTAGAGCACGGTCACCGGAGAGCCGTCTTAGGTCTCGGAGTCTGAGTGAAGGGGCTCAGAAAGAAGCTGATGACTCGGGAAGGATAAGCCTAAATGAGTAAATGCGTGTGTTGAGTGACAAGGCCGGACGTGATTAAAAACTTGAAAAACAACAACAACAACAACAAGAAAAGAACATCACCTTGGATTACCGGAAAACACATAATCTGATACAAGTGAATGGAAGGAGATTGAATGAATCAACTCATACCAACTTGATGGTGTCAACAATAGTCATGTTGGACCAAACCCTGGGTCACCATATGGGAAGGCAGGTAGCCTAGTGGTTAGAGTGTAGGGGCGGCAGGTAGCCTAGTGGTTAGAGTGTAGGGGCGGCAGGTAGCCTAGTGGTTAGAGTGTAGGGGCGGTAGGTAGCCTAGTGGTTAGAGTGTAGGGGCGGCAGGTAGCCTAGTGGTTAGAGTGTAGGGGCGGCAGGTAGCCCAGTGGTTAGAGTGTAGGGGCGGCAGGTAGCCCAGTGGTTAGAGTGTAGGGGCGGCAGGTAGCCTAGTGGTTAGAGAGTAGGGGCGGCAGGTAGCCTAGTGGTTAGAGTGTAGGGGCGGCAGGTAGCCTAGTGGTTAGAGTGTAGGGGCGGCAGGTAGCCTAGTGGTTAGAGTGTAGGGGCGGCAGGTAGCCTAGTGGTTAGAGTGTAGGGGCGGCAGGTAGCCTAGTGGTTAGAGTGTAGGGGCGGCAGGTAGCCCAGTGGTTAGAGTATAGGGGCGGCAGGTAGCCCAGTGGTTAGAGTGTAGGGGCGGCAAGTAGCCTAGTGGTTAGAGTGTAGGGGCGGCAGGTAGCCTAGTGGTTAGAGTGTAGGGGCGGCAGGTAGCCTAGTGGTTAGAGAGTAGGGGCGGCAGGTAGCCTAGTGGTTAGAGTGTAGGGGCGGCAGGTAGCCTAGTGGTTAGAGTGTAGGGGCGGCAGGTAGCCTAGTGGTTAGAGTGTAGGGGCGGCAGGTAGCCTAGTGGTTAGAGTGTAGGGGCGGCAGGTAGCCTAGTGGTTAGAGTGTAGGGGCGGCAGGTAGCCTAGTGGTTAGAGCGTAGGGGCGGCAGGTAGCCTAGTGGTTAGAGCGTAGGGGCGGCAGGTAGCCTAGTGGTTAGAGCGTAGGGGCGGCAGGTAGCCTAGTGGTTAGAGCGTAGGGGCGGCAGGTAGCCTAGTGGTTAGAGCGTAGGGGCGGCAGGTAGCCTAGTGGTTAGAGCATAGGGGCGGCAGGTAGCCTAGTGGTTAGAGCGTAGGGGCGGCAGGTAGCCTAGTGGTTAGAGCGTAGGGGCGGCAGGTAGCCTAGTGGTTAGAGCGTAGGGGCGGCAGGTAGCCTAGTGGTTAGAGCGTAGGGGCGGCAGGTAGCCTAGTGGTTAGAGCGTAGGGGCGGCAGGTAGCCTAGTGGTTAGAGCGTAGGGGCGGCAGGTAGCCTAGTGGTTAGAGCGTAGGGGCGGCAGGTAGCCTAGTGGTTACAGTGTAGGGGCGGCAGGTAGCCAAGTGGTTAGAGCGTTGGGCGGCAGGTAGCCAAGTGGTTAGAGCGTTGGGCCAGTAACCGAAAGGTTGCTAGATCAAATCTCTGCACTGACAGGGTAAAAAAAAAAAGTCATTCTGCCCCTGAACAAGGCAGTTAACCCGCTGTTCCTAGGCTGTAAATGATCATTTGTTCTTAACTGACTTGCCTAGTTAAAATGTAAAAAGCTGTTGGTCTGGGTGGCAGACAGAACTGAAGTATGACACAACACATCCTGAGCCTCAAATGGGAGATGGATAGAGCCATGCATACTTCCCAGGCTGGCTAACGGTTCTCAGGCTACAGTGGGCAGGCCCAACCCCTCATGTCTGAAGCAGCCACAGCCAGTCGTGCAGTCCCAATACCCCACTCACCTACCCTAACCCCAACAGGGTCATAATAACTCAGTCATATTAGGATGATATTAACTATGGAGTTAGGGTGTGGTCTATCCAAGCTTAAAAAAAAAACATTTTCTCTGAATGAAGAAATATTGGCAGAAAATATATTGCCTGTTCAAAGCTGTGTAATAATGACAGGAAATCCGAGAAGGAGTGCGTCAGAGTGGGGAACTGGGAAAACGTTGGCATTGTGCCACTCTAATACAACAACATTGCAGTATTGTGTCCACAAATACAATTTCTCAAAATAAGTGGCAAGTTCCTGCTTACAGATGAAGGCAACTACACAGTTCAACACACATGCTTTGTGTTCAAATAACTGTCCCCTTCCCTACAGACCCAGTTTTATAGTTGTAGCCTGACAAAAGCACTTACAACCGTGGTCTATTCCGGTTATGTAATAAACCATTAGGAACTGAAGTCTATGTGCCCACCAGCCGCCCTGGCATGTTTGGTTTTAATTACCCAAATATTCTTCTGATTCTAAATCAATATTTTTTTGGTTAATTTTACCAGTCGTTTTTGTTAAATATATATTTTTTTTACATTAATAGCAGTAAAACAGCCTAGATTCTTGTACAGAATCTGAAAGATAGGAAACATCGTTCCATATTGAGAAATGCATGCATTACAGAACATCACTCTAACTATAAAACATCTAGAGATTGCAAATAAATGTAATTCCTACCGCAATGTGCAGATGGATTACAGAGACGTCGATGAATCAGAAATGTGTGTACAGTTATCTTCTACTAATGTTGCTAAGATGTAGCATAGAAGATGGCATGTGGCTCAAAACGATTAAGTTTGGCATGATCACGTGAGCAATAAATAATAACAAATATTCACGGTTGTGGGTTGAGGCGGGCGGGTCCGTTGGTGTCTCTATGAGCGCATGTAAATTCTGTTCCTTGCCTATAACTCCCAGAGAGTGGAGTGAGTTATTAGTGGCACGTCAGCGCTCTCTTCTGCTGCTCCGTTTAAAACACATGATGCACGTGTACTCGGCTGTGCTTTACCCGAGCCTCGCAGGCTGCTCATTGGACAGAGCGCCCAGCCAATGACAGATAACTTAGTACTGTGCATGTTTCTCACAGTCACCGCGCCACTCTTGATGAAAAACCAAATGTCCTGCTAAGAGTCCATTTTTTATTTTTTTTAAAGACTGTTTTAAAAATGTCTTTCCCACAGTAATGATAAACATATTTATTGAGGAAAAAAAACATGAATTATGCCTTAAAAATGAGTGAGTTTTGTTTGTTTATTTTCGACAGGGCCTAAAATAAAAAATAAAAATGGAGCTCCCACATGGAAAAATCCTGATATTACATCAAAATTGTCAGTGTGACAACAGGTTACCTACCCCTCCCTCACTAACGTTATGAGACGAACCTCGTCAATGGAACAGATGCAACCCCAGGAGAAGACGTCACATACAACGCATAGGCTACTAAGTCAGGGCTGAGCCGACCATTTCTTAGCAGGCAAAATCCATTTAAAGTCGCAGCCTGAGCCATATTTAGTAGGGCAACCTAGTAGACATTGAATGACCCAGTACTGACAAGTACTTCAAATCTATATATTTCAGCAGGGATAGTAATTGTGTGTGCCATCACACTGTAATTACAGGAGCCATAGATATTTTGGCATTATCATTAAAGCTATACCTGAGTGTTGCTGCTTTGGTAGACTCTGCATCACAACCACGAGTCATCAAATACTACAACTAAATATAATGGATTAAACAACAGCCACCAAAACAGATGAGCCTGAGACATGACTGTACATTTCAAATCACTGAATCAATACGTTTCAAGCAACAGGAGGAGTCGAAGCTGACCGAGACATTGGCTCATCAGCACCGATGAAATATGCCCAAGCAAACTAAAGCCATCCAATGACCATTAGAGAACAGTGCTCAATAGAAACTGTAAATGTCCCAAAATGTTCAAGCTCATGAGAAAACTGTCAAATCCATTTCCAAAAGATGATTTATTTTCAAAACATTTGCATATTAGATGGATTGGCCGACTTTTCCCACTTGAGCCATTATCATGCATCAAATGCTTTACTTGAGAACCAGTTACCCTAGAAACGGTCATAGTTACCCTAGAAACGGTCATAGTTACCCTAGAAACGGTCATAGTTACCCTAGA
Organism: Oncorhynchus mykiss; assembly: GCF_013265735.2. Lineage (NCBI taxonomy): Eukaryota > Metazoa > Chordata > Actinopteri > Salmoniformes > Salmonidae > Oncorhynchus > Oncorhynchus mykiss. The sequence goes on along the minus strand of NC_048585.1, from coordinate 57,972,369 downwards.
AACGGTCTCTTGCAGTGTGACCCGACAGCAAAATTGGTGGACTTACTCGACTATTGTGATAAGACGTGATCCGTAAAAGGATATTGCATAGTGGCCTTACAGTTGTGAAACAGTTGAATGAGCTGGTTATGGCCCCCATAACCCTGGAGAAACTGTGAACGCAACAAGTACAAGAAATGTACATTTTTTTCAATCTAGAAAGTTTTCCTCAACCTCTACACCGGTCAGTCACTTCACTGATACGCAACCTACCTACTAAACTTTCAAATTAATCTCCCAGCATGCTTTGTTAGCCAGGTGGCTAACTGTCTACCAGTGACTTGTTGATGCCATGCAAGAAACAACCACAGGGCGCAATGCAGTAATGGATGTGAACCAACTGGTTTGGTGTAAAATATCACGTGAGAAAACAGGTACACCGGGAAGGACCATTGTTGTTTACGCCCAATGATACACACCTCTCTGGGGTAAACCAAACGTATTCCTCTAGGATAACATGCCGTTTCTTAGAAGAGGCCACCAATAGTGAGTGACCTGTCTAGAAAACACATCCAAAGCTCTAATGAAATCTTCAGCCCAGCTCCATCCACACATTCACTGTCACACCGGGAGAGGTGCATGGCATTTACTGCACGCTGTTGTAGCCATTTGCAACGAGGACACTGTTTCTAAAAGATTATGTTTGTTTTTTTCTCAGACAGAGTTCAGGTAGCCTAGTGGTTAGAGTGTTGGACTAGTAACCGAGATGTTGCTAGATCGAATCCCCCGAGCTGACAAGGTACAAATCTGTCGTTCTGCCCCTGAACAAGACAGTTAACCCACTGTTCCCCTTAGGCTGTCATTGAAAATAAGAATCTTAACTAATTTACCTAGTTACATTTTTTTTGAAATAGCTGACTCCCGAGTCACAGCAGTGTACGAGTCCTTGGCTCTCTCCCTGTCGTCGTCCCCTCTCCCTCTAGCGATCTGCCGTGTCTAGTCTTGTTTTGGGGTGTCCTCTTTTGGCCAAGTCAGGCCAGTACATTTCGGGTTAGGCTAACGAACGTTTGTTTCAAAGTGCTGAGTGTTATTTTTAATCTAATCTGTTCTGATGTGTCTTTATGGCCACAATTATAGTATTTTTCTATGTTTAATCCCATGCACCGTCCCCCGCAGGAGGCCTTTTGGTAGACCGTCATTGTAAATAATAATTTGTCCCTAACCGATTTACCAAAAATAAAATCAACAGGGCACAGCCCCTATTCTGCATCTGATATTCCACCTCTCCCTTTGTAATTCCTTGTCTCTCTACCCAAAACTGATTGGCTGGCATGTTCACGAATAGCTACAGTAAACTATCTTGCAAGGGAAAATGTAATACAGTAACAAGATAAGGTTAACGTTACAATAAAGTTATACATCACATTCGAATAGATCCTATCACCATAACTAGTTAGAACATTCCTATTATTTTGCGTCAGTAGAAGTCACAGTCAAACGAGCCAAAAGCAGCAAAGCCTTCATTGCCCAGTGGATGTATTTGAGCCAGCGTGGTCATGTTAGCTGCCAGGTGATCTTTAGATAAAACCTTTTTACCATACAACTAAGTAATCAACATGTCTTTGTCACATGCTTGTTAAACAGCTGGTGTTGACTAACAGTTGAATGCGTTCACTCAATGCAGACAGAAAAACAGAGAAATAATAGAAAAATAATAACACAAGGAATAGATACACATTGTGCGACTAACACACACATATATATATGGAAAGGTATCAATTATCTACAAAAACTGTAAATAAACCGGAAAAAATGCGACATAGTTAGTTGGCTGACGTTCTATTCACACACCACTCCCAAAGCGCAAATACTGTTATTGTAAAAAAATATATATTCTCACCTTTAATTTCTCTTGTTTCGATACTGTTCTCGAATAGTCCTTGTAAATAAGTAATGTCTGAATTCAAAAGGTATGGACCATAGAGATACTGGACTTCTCTCCCCTTCTTCGTTTCAGTTCTGTTGTACCACACACACAAGTCGCTTCGCCCATGTCAGTCTACACGCATAGGTACACGTGCCCTGTATCGGTCCCACGGTTTGTTCTATTGAACAAACTCATTGGCTCCCCGTTAGCAAATACCCAGCCCAGTTACACCCAGGAATGCTCCCATTGGTCGAGGAGAGCGGCGCTTGCCACACGGGACTCTGCTATGCTCAACTCGCACGTTGCATCGTGCATGCTCTCCGAAACTCAAAACAGACTTGTAGATAAAAAAATTTAAAAAATGTAACCATTATTAACTAGCCAAGTCGGTTTAAGAACAAATTATTATTTACAATGGCTGCCCAGTGCTCTCACTGTACTTCTAGGGACCAAACTGTCAGTGTACACAACGTAATCAACAAAGAAAATACAACTGTTATTAATCCTGTTGAATGCAATCCTGTAATAAATCATTTACTGATAAAGCTTCGTCTACTGAGTAGTAAACTGGGGACCGTAAAAACAGTGGCATTGTAATTTGTTAACCTCTATTTTCCTTTTTGCACGTGCGCCACTATACAATTATTTGCAGCTGCTGGAAAGATTGCCATGCACAAAGCAACGTGCCTCTCTCTGCAAGACTAGCACGGTGACGACGAATGTTCTCCCAACCCAACTCGAAAATCACGCGGCTGGCTGGGTGGTTGAGAGAGACATGGTATTTCTGGTAAACAGTCTTCAAAACTAGGGCAGTGCGAAATGTGACCGTGAATAAGCACTCTACAGAATATCCCCAATGTCCTGGTGAGGGCACTGATATGAGGTCATCAAATACTTTTCAATGATTTTGTAGACTATTATAGACTATTACTAGATCTTTGCACATAGGTTCGATACATACAAGTCACATATAGGCTAGTGGTCAATCCTCAAAAAGGTATTTATTTTATTTTTTAAATACCCCTACCCGAGGTAGAACGAAACAGAACCATGTTTTTTTCACATCTCTAATGTCTCCCATTTATGAAATGGGTGGCTGTGTAAACATATTTTACTGCAAAAGTGGTTAACTTGAAAGATATGATGACACACCCCCTAAACTCAAACAGTGCAGAATATCTGGCTGAGGGCGATGAGTCGCATGTAACCCATTGCGAGCTCTGATATCGCTAAAATGTGGAATACAAGTAGTTAAATTGTCTACCCAACATACATACATAAACGAACAGCATTAGGATATCTTAATGTATCTAAGAAATATAAACTTATGAATAGTTATGATGAATGTAAGCTTTACTTTGTGTTAGCTGACTATTAATAGAACACTTGCCAAGTCAAAATGTCCTCTCATTCAGTGCTGTATGGTGCTATGTGAAGAAAAAATGGATAGCTACACGTCTTTTGATGTTGTGACTGTTTTAAATTGGCTCTAATGAAAACCAGTTGGGCCACCCTGGATTTAGCCTGAAATCCAAGATGGCGTCCAAAATCCAATATGGCTGCTATAATACCATTTGATGGAGGTTAAACATCTTTATTTTGTATTTTATTTTGTGTAAAACACTCATGCCCAAAACGACTGTTTTGGTGTGAATACATTTAATTCTGAATCCAATATGACCAACACTTTAGCCTGCATGTTCATGTGTAACAGTATAACCTTAGACCGTCCCCTCGCCCACACCCGGGCGCGAACCAGGGACCCTCTGCACACATCAACAACAGTCACCCACGAAGCATCGTTTACCCATCGCTCCACAAAAGCCGCGGCCCAAAGGGGGAACCACTACTTCAAGGTCTCAGAGCAAGTGAAGTCACCGATTGAAACGCTATTTAGCGCGCACCACCGCTAACTAGCTAGCCGTTTCACATCCGTTACACATGCATCTCTTGGTATAACCTGTACTACGAGTGGCACTGCAATGCCTCTGTTGTGTTAGAACAGCTGAAGCCAACTCGCTTTTCAATGAGTGTTTAAGTTTTTCTCGGCACAAGCACACAGTAGCATAACCAAGTTGCAGGAAAGCAACCTGTATCTCAACAGATCAGCCAGCTCTAATATTTCTCCTCCCCCCCCCCCCACTGAAACTAAGTGTAAATCAAATCAAATGTTATTTGTCACATACACATGGTTAGCAGATGTTAATGCGAGTGTAGCGAAATGCTTGTGCTTCTAGTTCCGACAATGCAGTAATAACCAACGAGTAATCTAACCTAACAATTCCAAAACTACTACCTTATACACACAAGTGTAAAGGGATAAATACCATCTACTGTATCTTGCCTATGCCGCTCTGTACCATCACTCATTCATATATCTTTATGTACATATTCTTTATCCCCTCACACTTGTGTCTATAAGGTAGTAGTTGTGGAATTGTTAGCTAGATTACTTGTTGGTTATTACTGCATTGTCGGAACTAGAAGCACAAGCATTTCGCTACACTCGCATTAACATCTGCTAACCACGTGTATGTGACAAATAATATTTGATTTGATAAAGAATATGTACATAAAGATATATGAATGAGTGATGGTACAGAGCAGCATAGGCAAGATGCAGTAGATGGTATTGAGTACAGTATATACATATGAGATGAGTATGTAAACAAAGTGGCATAGTTAAAGTGGCTAGTGATACATGTATTACATAAAGATGCAGTAGATGATATAGAGTACAGTATATACGTATACATATGAGATTAATAATGTAGGGTATGTAAACATTATATTAAGTAGCATTGTTTAAAGTGGCTAGTGATATATTTTACATCAATTCCCATCAATTCCCATTATTAAAGTGGCTGAAGTTGAGTCAGTGTGTTGGCAGCAGCCACTCAATGTTAGTGGTGGCTGTTGAGCACAAGGTTGATTCAAAGTCTCTAAGGTGAGCAGGACATGATTGGTTGCTTGTCTGGTTGTGAAGGAGAGTCTGTGAAAGGGCTGCCACAAACCTACCCATAGATCTTTGCAACCTGTTCACCCACGACTGCGTGACCAAACATGACTCCCAACACCATTAAGTTTGCTGACGACACAACAGTGGTAGGCCTGATCACCGACAATGATGAGACAGCCTATAGGGAGGAGGTCAGAGACCTGGCATTGTGGTGCCAGGACAACAACCTCTCCCTCAATGTGAGCAAGAGAAAGGAGCTGATCGTGGACTACAGGAAAAGGCGGGCCGAACAGGCCCCCATTAACATCGACGGGGCTGTAGTGGAGTGGGTTGAGAGTTTCAAGTTCCTTGGTGTCCACATCACCAAGGAAGTATCATGGTCCAAACACACCAAGACAGTCGTGAAAAGGGCATGACTACACCTTTTCCCCCTCAGGAGACTGAAAAGATTTGTCATGGGTCCCCAGATCCTCAAAATGTTCTACAGCTGCACCATCGAGAGCATCCTGACAGGTTGCATCACCGCCTGGTATGGCAACTGCTCGGAATCTGACTGTAAGGCTCTACAGAGGGTAGTGCGTACGGCCCAGTACATCACTAGGGCCAAACTTCTTGCCATCCAGGACCTAAATACTAGGCGGTGTCAGAGGAAGGCCCAAAAAAATTTCAAAGACTCCAGTCACCCAAGTCATAGACTGTTCTTTCTGCTACCGCAAGGCAATCGGTACCGGAGCACCAACTCTAGGACCAAAATGCTCCTCAACACCTTCTACCCCCAAGCCAAAAGACTGCTGAGCAATTAGTCAAATGGCTACCAGGACTATTTACATTGACATGCCCCCCCCCCCCCCCCCCCCCCCCCCCTTTACTTTGACCCCCCCCCCCCTTTGTTTTTAAACTGCTGCTACTCACTGTTTATCATCTATACATAGTCACTTCACCCCTACCTACATGTACAAATAACTTGACTAGCCTGTACCCCTGCACATTGACACGGTACCAGTACCCCCTGTATATAACCTCCACATTGACACGGTACCAGTACCCTCTGTCTATAACCTCCACATTGACACGGTACCAGTACCCCCTGTATATAACCTCCACATTGACACGGTACCAGTACCCTCTGTATATAACCTGCACATTGACACGGTACCAGTACCCCCTGTATATAACCTCCACATTGACACGGTACCAGTACCCTCTGTCTATAACCTCCACATTGACACGGTACCAGTACCCCCTGTAAATAACCTCCACATTGACACGGTACCAGTACCCTCTGTATATAACCTCCACATTGACACGGTACCAGTACCCCCTGTATATAACCTCCACATTGACACGGTACCAGTACCCTCTGTCTATAACCTCCACATTGACACGGTACCAGTACCCCCTGTATATAACCTCCACATTGACACGGTACCAGTACCCTCTGTCTATAACCTCCACATTGACACGGTACCAGTACCCCCTGTATATAACCTCCACATTGACACGGTACCAGTACCCTCTGTATATAACCTCCACATTGACACGGTACCAGTACCCCCTGTATATAACCTCCACATTGACACGGTACCAGTACCCTCTGTCTATAACCTCCACATTGACACGGTACCAGTACCCCCTGTATATAACCTCCACATTGACACGGTACCAGTACCCTCTGTATATAACCTCCACATTGACACGGTACCAGTACCCTCTGTATATAACCTCCACATTGACACGGTACCAGTACCCTCTGTATATAACCTCCACATTGACACGGTACCAGTACCCTCTGTATATAACCTCCACATTGACACGGTACCAGTACCCTCTGTATATAGCCTCCACATTGACACGGTACCAGTACCCCCTGTATATAGCCTCCACATTGACACGGTACCAGTACCCTCTGTATATAACCTCCACATTGACACGGTACCAGTACCCTCTGTATATAACCTCCACATTGACACGGTACCAGTACCCTCTGTATATAACCTCCACATTGACACGGTACCAGTACCCTCTGTATATAACCTCCACATTGACACGGTACCAGTACCCTCTGTATATAACCTCCACATTGACACGGTACCAGTACCCCCTGTATATAGCCTCCACATTGACACGGTACCAGTACCCCCTGTATATAGCCTCCACATTGACACGGTACCAGTACCCTCTGTATATAGCCTTGTTATTGTTATTGTATTACTCTTTAGTTTAATTTTACTATAGTTTAATTAGTAAATATGTTCTTAACTCTTTCATGAACTGCATTGTTGGTTAATTAAGAGCTTGTACGTAAGCATTTCACGGTAAGGTTTACACCTGTTGTATTCGGAGCATATGACAAATACAATTTGATTTGACATCTACTGTAATTGACATGTGTCTGGAGTTTTTTTTTTTTTTTTTTTACGTTGAGTGTGTCAAAAAGTCCTGCAGGTCACAGCCTACTATTTTTTTTTTGTAAGTTTGGTAGGATAATTAGTTGTCTGTGATATTTACTGTGGGTAGTTGGCTGTGATTATGGTCTGGGGTAGGGCCAGGTAGGAGATGAGGAGAGTGACAGAACCTGTGACGGTGACCTCAGGTTACCTAGCTCCGCAAAAGGCCTGCGGTTATTTAGCATGTGTAGATCATGTTGGTGAGACAATCAACACACATGCCATGTTGAGAGCATCAATTCTGCTTTTATCGCTGATCGCCGATTTTGCACAGCAACTGATCAGACTGACCTAGAAAACCCATAATGAGTAGTTGTATTTATAGATCAATCTGTTTGCTTAGTCGGTGATAAGTAACAGAGCAGAACTGATGTTCTGGAACAGAGGCTAGCTTCACCTTGTACTGAATGTGATCAAACAGTTCTGACATACCCACGTACGGTAACAGGCAAGAGCTTGTGCATTATTAATCAATTCAATATAATTAACTGTAGAGGTTTAGGTGTAAATGGCTCCGCACCGCATTATAACGGCATCATAATGCATTATATTTGTGGGTTTTAGGTCAAATGTGTTACTAGAATATTAATTAAAGTGGCAATTGGTACATGTACAGAGGTTGTTTTCCTGTGTGAATACACATATATTCATGTATAACACGTGTATTCTGTGTGAATACACATGTATAACACATGTATTCTGTGTGAATACACATGTATAACACATGTATTCTGTGTGAATACACATGTATAACACATGTATTCTGTGTGAATACACATGTATAACACATGTATTCTGTGTGAATACACATGTATTCTGTGTGAATACACATGTATAACACATGTACTCTGTGTGAATACACATGTATTCTGTGTGAATACACATGTATAACACATGTACTCTGTGTGAATACACATGTATTCTGTGTGAATACACATGTATAACACGTGTATTCTGTGTGAATACACATGTATAACACATGTATTCTGTGTGAATACACATGTATTCTGTGTGAATACACATGTATAACACATGTATTCTGTGTGAATACACATGTATTCTGTGTGAATACACATGTATAACACGTGTATTCTGTGTGAATACACATGTATAACACATGTATTCTGTGTGAATACACATGTATAACACATGTATTCTGTGTGAATACACATGTACTCTGTGTGAATACACATGTATAACACATGTATTCATGTATAACACATGTATTCTGTGTGAATACACATGTATTCATGTATAACACATGTATTCTGTGTGAATACACATGTATAACACATGTATTCTGTGTGAATACACATGTATTCATGTATAACACATGTATTCTGTGTGAATACACATGTATAACACATGTATTCTGTGTGAATACACATGCATTCATGTATAACAGAGCCGTAGCGTCGTGATGATGATGAGTGGCCTTTGACCTAGAAAGTCAACTGTGGCCCCTTAACCCGAAGCAAGATCTTCTGGTCAAGTGTCGCCCGTTGACTTTGGAACAAGAAGTGCAAGCAACCCAGGTTGACACATACTTGACCAAGTCACACACAGGTAATCCTGGTATACGTTCACGCCAGTTTGTATACTATCATACTGCCAACAAACAACGTGATGAGGTAACTGCGTGTGTGTTATCATTAATAGAAAAGGGATGGTAACAACAACTTGTGTATTCTTCACTTCACCGACAACATGGTCCAAAAGACCGCGGGACTATGAGGCTATGATCAGTGCTTGAAGTGGATGGGAAAACAGGTGGTGGGAAACGCCGTAATTATAAGCCATTCTTCTATAAGAGGTACCGTACCGTAAAAATGTTTTATTTCAGGTGCTCGTAGTTACTACTCAGTACCAGCGTGTTCTGGCCCAAGCCAAGCACTGGCTATGAGCACATTGGCCGGATCAACATACAGTTGAAGTCAGAAGTTTACATCCACTTATTTATTTTAACATTTATTTCACCTTTATTTAACCAGGTAGGTAAGTTGAGAACACCTTTATTTAACCAGGTAGGCAAGTTGAGAACAAGTTCTCATTTACAATTGCGACCTGGCCAAGATAAAGCAAAGCAGTTCCACACATACAACGACACAGAGTTACACTTGGATTAAAACAAACATACAGTCAATAATACAGTAGAAACAAGTCTATATACGATGTGAGCAAATGAGGTGAGATAAGGGAGGTAAAGGCAAAAAAAGGCCATGGTGGCAAAGTAAATACAATATAGCAAGTAAACACTGGAATGGTAGATTTGCAGTGGAAGAATGTGCAAAGTAGAAATAAAAATAATGGGGTGCAAAGGAGCAAAATAAATAAATAAAATAAATACAGTAGGGAAAGAGGTAGTTGTTTGGGCTAAATTATAGGTGGGCTATGTACAGGTGCAGTAATCTGTGAGCTGCTCTGTGAGCTGCACTTAGGTTGGAGTCATTAAAACTTGTTTTTCAACCACTCCACAAATGTATTGTTAAACAAATTATAGTTTTGGCAAGTCAGTTAGGACATCTACTTTGTGCATGACACAAGTAATTTTTACAACAATGTCAGGAATTGTGAAAAACTGAGTTTAAATGTATTTGGCTGAAGGTGTATGTAAACCTCCGACTTCAACTCTACGTTCATAATACTTCACATGGACAGGATGGTAAAACACGTTATCAAAATGGTTTAGTAATTGTTCATGACAAAATGAAATGAATGTTCATTTCCTCACTATCAAGTCTCCATGACAACAGGCGCGACAACAGTAAGACCCCTATGCCAAAGCCCACAACAGTGTCTCAGGATGTCTTCCCTACACTTGTCATTTTAAAAAGTAGACTCAGCGATATGACGTAGATGAAGAACGTAAACAGCATAGTGGGTCAATTTCCGCAAACAACTAAGAGCGTTGACGTGTGAGGCTCAACTTCTCCTCTTTTTTTTTTGTGCCCTGGCTACCAGGCTGTGAACAGCGTGAAGCTAACCCGTGCACATGTACAGACACTGTGTGAAAGCAAAGTGTTGCATCTCACACATTCCAATATCTCCGGTGCTGCTCGTGTTAAAGTCATGTCGCGGAGTCTACCTTTAAAAAAAAATTATACACCTTGATTAGGTCACTTTTCATTCTAATAATTGAACTCTAAGCAGTGCTTGACTTGGGAAGGAGCTCACCGGAACCGACTACCTGCATAGGCCGTCATTGAAAATAAGAATTTGTTCTTAACTGACTTGCCTAGTTAAATAAAGGTTAAATAAATACAAAAAAAATATCTGTACCGGTATTCAGCTCCTGTACCTCTTATTGAACACAATGAGAGACAATAAGGTCAGGGTTCAACGCAGGCAAACATTGTGGAACTTTGTAGATAGAACTATTAAGAATACAACTGACGTCATTCTGCATGTCACAGGTGCATGTTTGTTCTACTAAATATATTTATATCTGAATGTTCTGCAACATTGTGCCCTAATTGAGATGCTGTGCCCCAACAACCTCAGGTGACCCAATTCCCCTTACCTCATTTATTTTAATACCCACATAAAAAGGTGAAATGGTTGGAAAGCTTTCTGCTGTATATTGCCTAAACCTATCAAACCCTCTCAGATCAGTGACCATGAAGGAAATTATATAAGGAAAGGAAACAAGGAAAGGAGGATAGTAAGGACTTGGCGTCAATCTAGCCACAAGAGGGCAGAAACCCATCAGATTTGTCACATATGTAAACTGAACAAAAATATGAATGCAACATGTAAAGTGTTGGTCCCATGTTTCACTAGCTGAAAAAAAAGATCCCAGAAATGTTCCATATGCACAAAACGGTATTTCTCTCAAATGTTGTGCACAGATCTGTTTCCATCCCTGTTAGTGAGCATTTCTCCCCTGCCAAGATAATCCATCCACCTGACAGGTGTGGCATATAAAGAATCTGATTAAACAGCATGATCATTACACAGGTGCACCTTGTGCTGGGGACAATAAAAGGCCACTCTAAAATGTGCAGTTTTATCACGCAACACAATGCCACAAGATGTGCCAAGTTTTGAGGGAGTGTTCAATTGCCATTCTGACTAAAGGAAAGTCCACCAGAACTGTTGCCAGATAATTTAATGTTAATTTCTCTACCATTTGCAGCCTCCAACATGGTTTTAGAGAATTTGGCAGTACGTCCAACTGGCCTCACAACCGCAGACCACGTGTATGGCGTTGTGTGGGCAAGCGGTTTGCTGATGTCAACATTGTGAACAGAGTGCCCCATAGTGGCGGTGGGGTTAGGGTATGGGCAGGCATAAGCTACGCACAACACAATTGCATTTTAATCGATGGCAATTTGAATGCTGAGGTCCATTTAAAAAAAAAAAGGTATCTATGACCAACAGATGCCTATTTGTATTCCCAGTCATGTGAAATCCATAGATTAGGGCCTACATGAATTTATTTCAATTGACTGATTCCCTCATATGAACTGTAACTTAGCAAAATCAATTATTTTGTCGCATTTCTATTTTTGTTCAGCATACAGCACCATAACTTGCAGGAGTCTGTGCATGTGCAGACTGATCGACAACGCCGGTCTGCTTGTTAGAAAAGGATATGGCTCCACCTAGTGGTAATTTGATGTATTGATCTTTATTTTTGTATTTATTTTTTAATAAGGCGCACGCATGGGGATGTCCACTTCACCCAGAGATATGACCATGCTGTAGATACACCTAGCGGACTGAAACGTCACTGCTATCTAGTCTTAATTAAAATGGCAAACAAATTCATTACCAGCAGTTATTTCAAAGTATTTGACCCTGCTGGTCATCTATGAACATCTTGACCATGTTTTGTTATAATCTCCACCCGGCACAGCCAGAAGAGGACTGGCCACCCCTCATAGCTTGGTTCCTCTCTAGGTTTCTTCCTAGGTTTTGGCCTTTCTAGGGAGTTTTTCCTAGCCACAGTGCTTCTACACCTGCATTGCTTGCTGTTTGGGGTTTTAGGCTGGGTTTCTGTACAGCACTTTGAGAAGGGCTTTAGGAATACATTTGATTACATTAGCTACCTAAATATTAAATAAACTCAACAGGAGTAATAGAGAATTTTAAATTGAAAACATGCAGGATACCCCTTTCCGGTTTTTTTTTATACAGAGTTATGCTTGTTCGAGTAGCACTCCTCACAGACGTTTGGTGTTTTTTTTGTTGGTGAGATGAAACTGCCAAAACCCTTGAAAGGTATTATTGTAACACAAGATTAGTTGAAGCATTAAATGTTAAGTCTGTAATCGTAACACTGCGTTGGTATGTTCACAGATTAAATGTCACGTTTACGTTCATGGTTCACGCATGGCTTTTTTTTACGATTTTATGGATTTTCTTAAGATCCTAACAATTTACGCATGGCTTTTTTTTACGATCCTAACAATTTACTTATGGATTTTCTTACGGTCCCGACATTCGACTTTTTGGCAGGTATCTGGCTCCATAGCCAAACGCTGAAACTACGGATACAACTTTCTCTGCTCACATATAATTATCATAGTTCATATATACACGCCACTAAAAATCCACCCATTTGCATGTTTCTGTTAGCTCGATACATCCTGACAAATTACACCATATTACTGGCCTGCTAATGTGCCTGGACCTTGTAGGCTAAACTGCCGAGGAAAAACCCCATTACGCATCCAAATGGTTACCCAATCAGACTGGCGACGGAGCAGTTATTTCGAAGTGAACCACGCCTTTGAGTCGTTTTTCAAACGACATAGGCTATTCACTGCAGTTTGACTTGAAAACAAGAACATGCTTCATTACATTGTGTTGTTGTTTGCCTAAGTACGATACATTTATTGTCCCTAAAAAAAAAAAACTGAAACAATAAGCTTTTTTTTCTTTCAAGTTAAGGTATTTTAAGGCGTCAGCATGCTTGGAAGTAGAAACAGTTGGGTAAAATATATGAATTTATTTCATGACCAAAGTTTTGGACTTCAGCGAGGGTTTTTATGGAGGAAGGCGGAAGTTCGGAGCTGAAGTCTACGCCCCTTCGTCGGTGATTGGTAGGGATTCTTTCATTAAGTTTTTGTTGTCGTTCAATGAGAGGCGATTCGTTTTCATATGCACTTTTTTTTCTCCATTGAAAAATACAGCACCAAACATTTTAGTTAGATGTAAAATTATGCGAGTAAGATCTCTTCGGCACAAACGTAGAAATTAATGACATATTTTTGTAGTTCTCTTAGTCAGAAATTATCTACTTTAAGGAAGCATATCCTGGTTATGTCGTCTCAAAAGGGGCAAACAGTACTATTGTCGCCATTTTTTTAATCGTTTTTCAAGTTTAGGAATATGGTCCACCACAGTGGATGTGTCCTTTTTTAAATAAATAAAATATTTAACTAGGCAAGTGAGTTAAGAACAAATTATTATTTACAATGATGCATACACCAGACGACACTGGGACAATTGTGCACCAACCTATGTGACTCCCAATCACAGCCAGTAGTGACACCTCAAGCACTAAGATGCAGTGCCTTAGACCACTGTGCCACCCCATAAATGCCCATAAAAACACGGAAATGGTTCCAATGGTTTTTCAGCCATTCATTTTTCACATTGTTAAAGCTCCTGCACCATGGAGTGAAACCACTGCTACACCTGGCTATCAGCGGGGCCTTGTCTGGCATCGAAACAGTTCATTCAGCCTCATTTACTGCCCTTACAAAAAACATAGCTGATATGGCTGACTTGCAGGCTAGTGATTGCTTTGCAACGGTTCCAGTTAGCCACTGTTTCCTTCCCAACCATCAATCAAATTTATTTTATATAGCCCTTCGTACATCAGCTGATATCTCAAAGTGCTGTACAGAAACCCAGCCTAAAACCCCAAACAGCAAGCAATGCAGGTGAAGAAGCACGGTGGCTAGGAAAAACTCCCTAGAAAGGCCAAAACCTAGGAAGAAACCTAGAGAGGAACCAGGCTATGTGGGGTGGCCAGTCCTCTTCTGGCTGTGCCGGGTGGAGATTATAACAAAACATGGTCAAGATGTTCAAATGTTCATAAATGACCAGCATGGTCGAATAATAATAAGGCAGAATAGTTGAAACTGGAGCAGCAGCACAGTCAGGTGGACTGGGGACAGCAAGGAGTCATCATGTCAGGTATTCCTGGGGCATGGTCCTAGGGCTCAGGTCCTCCGAGAGAGAGAAAGAAAGAGAGAATTAGAGAGAGCATATGTGGGATGGCCAGTCCTCTTCTGGCTGTGCCGGGTGGAGATTATAACAGAACATGGCCAAGATGTTCAAATGTTCATAAATGATCAGCATGGTCGAATAATAATAAGGCAGAACAGTTGAAACTGGAGCAGCAGCACAGCCAGGTGGACTGGGGACAGCAAGGAGTCATCATGTCAGGTAGTCCTGGGGCATGGTCCTAGGGCTCAGGTCCTCCGAGAGAGAGAAAGAGAGAAGGAGAGAATTAGAGAACGCACACTTAGATTCACACAGGACACCGAATAGGACAGGAGAAGTACTCCAGATATAACAAACTGACCCTAGCCCCCCGACACATAAACTACTGCAGCATAAATACTGGAGGCTGAGACAGGAGGGGTCAGGAGACACTGTGGCCCACTCCGAGGACACCCCCGGACAGGGCCAAACAGGAAGGATATAACCCCACCCACTTTGCCAAAGCACAGCCCCCACACCACTAGAGGGATATCTTCAACCACCAACTTACCATCCTGAGACAAGGCTGAGTATAGCCCACAAAGACCTCCGCCACGGCACAACTTAAGGGGGGGGGGGGGGGGCGCCAACCCAGACAGGATGACCACATCAGTGACTCAACCCACTCAGGTGACGCACCTCCTCCAGGGACGGCATGAGAGAGCCCCAGTAAAGCCAGTGACTCAGCCCCTGTAATAGGGTTAGAGGCAGAGAATCCCAGTGGAAAGAGGGGAACCGGCCAGGCAGAGACAGCAAGGGTGGTTCGTTGCTCCAGAGCCTTTCCGTTCACCCTCCCACTCCTGGGCCAGACTACACTCAATCATATGACCCACTGAAGAGATGAGTCTTCAGTAAAGACTTAAAGGTTGAGACCGAGTTTGCGTCTCTGACATGGGTAGGCAGACCGTTCCATAAAAATGGAGCTCTATAGGAGAAAGCCCTGCCTCCAGCTGTTTGCTTAAAAATTCTAGGGACAATTAGGAGGCCTGCGTCTTGTGACCGTAGCGTACGTGTAGGTATGTACGGCAGGACCAAATCAGAGAGATAGATAGGAGCAAGCCCATGTAATGCTTTGTAGGTTAGCAGTAAAACCTTGAAATCAGCCCTTGCTTTGACAGGAAGCCAGTGTAGAGAGGCTAGCACTGGAGTAATATGATCAAATTTTTTGGTTCTAGTCAGGATTCTAGCAGCCGTATTTAGCACTAACTGAAGTTTATTTAGTGCTTTATCCGGGTAGCCGGAAAGTAGAGCATTGCAGTAGTCTAACCTGGAAGTGACAAAAGCATGGATTCATTTTTCTGCATCATTTTTGGACAGAAAGTTCCTGATTTTTGCAATGTTACGTAGATGGAAAAAAGCTGTCCTTGAAATGGTCTCGATATGTTCTTCAAAAGAGAGATCAGGGTCCAGAGTAACGCCGAGGTCCTTCACAGTTTTATTTGAGACGACTGTACAACCATTAAGATTAATTGTCAGATTCAACAGAAGATCTCTTTGTTTCTTGGGACCTAGAACAAGCATCTCTGTTTTGTCCGAGTTTAAAAGTAGAAAGTTTGCAGCCATCCACTTCCTTATGTCTGAAACACATTCTTCTAGCAAGGGCAATTTTGGGGCTTCACCATGTTTAATTGAAATGTACAGCTGTGTGTCATCCGCATAGCAGTGAAAGTTAACATTATGTTTTCGAATAACATCCCCAAGAGGTAAAATATATAGTGAAAACAATAATGGTCCTAAAACGGAACCTTGAGGAACACCGAAATTTACAGTTGATTTGTCAGAGGACAGACCATTCACAGAGACAAACTGATATCTTTCCGACAGATAAGATCTAAACCAGGCCAGAACTTGTCCGTGTAGACCAATTTGGGTTTCCAATCTCTCCAAAAGAATGTGGTGATCGATGGTATCAAAAGCAGCACTAAGGTCTAGGAGCACGAGGACAGATGCAGAGCCTCGGTCCGATGCCATTAAAATGTCATTTACCACCTTCACAAGTGCCGTCTCAGTGCTATGATGGGGTCTAAAACCAGACTGAAGCATTTCGTATACATTGTTTGTCTTCAGGAAGGCAGTGAGTTGTTGCGCAACAGCCTTTTCTAAAATTTTTGAGAGGAATGGAAGATTCGATATAGGCTGATAGTTTTTTATATTTTCTGGGTCAAGGTTTGGCTTTTTCAAGAGAGGCTTTATTACTGCCACTAGCAAAAGCTCAGGTTGCCCAGCCCGGGGGTGATACAATCTTCGGCAAAATCATTCGCAAGGAGATTCCTGCAAAAATATTATTTGAAGATGACTCATTGTTCAACTCATTGTTGAATTTGCGATCTGAAACTTGTTGTGTAATAATTTCTCTTCATATGACAAGAAATTAAAAGGATTTGGCAGTAGATTGTCAACTTGATTCAAGATGACTGCTTGTCTAGCTTGCTAGCTAAGATTTTGAAAGTATGACGTTGCCATGATCAGTCCAATCAAATCTACCGTATAGATAACGTGATTACATAATGTTATCTGTGGCCAATGACCTTGAGCCTTCTTGGATGGGCACTTCTAATGTAACTCTATGGCAGCACCCAATGGGCTTGAATTTTCGAGCTCTCCTTGAAGATTTTGCGGTGAAGTAGTGACCCCTGAATGACAGAAAACTGAGCCAATCACGACACAGCTAGAGAACATTGCCAACCCCTAAACTCCGCTGGCTGCCCCACCACCACCACAGAAAGCACTAAATTAGGCCGAAACACCTGCATTTTGGAGCTGCCTTACTCAAGAAAGCAAAAAAGAGACCATGTTTGTATGCAGCTTAATTAAAGCAATATTTTATTTTTTTGTACATTGTTTGCCAAAATAACATGCAAAACAGGCAACAACAAAAACAGGTGGGGCTCAAAACAGGTGGGTCTCAAAACAGGTGGGGCTCAAAACAGGTGGGGCTCAAAACAGGTGGGTCTCAAAACAGGTGGGTCTCAAAACAGGTGGGGCTCAAAACAGGTGGGGCTCTGCACTTGCCCTGAAAGATGGGTTGCCCCTGAAGGGGAGTACATTAAGAGGTATAAAAACAATGCACATGATTAAGATAATATAAAACCTTTTAAAGTTTTCACTGTGGGAAATATATGGTAGCCTAACAAGCGAATAAACCACAGTCTATTACATTGATCAATTATATTTGGATGTAGGCCTACCACTATATTATCCAAAAGAATGCATATAAACTGTATTTGATTTTTTTTTGTTTTTAATGAAGCTGGAATTGATACCCATTTTATTTCTGATTACAGATCAGTTTTTCGCACAGACGTAGCGCTCGTTAAGAAAGTATGGTACAGCTTTAAGAAAAGGGTGTTCCTCCCGAACTCGGATACGAATGAGGAAATACAAACTCGATTCAGGGCAAAAAGTCAAAATGAACGCGCCTCCCTCGGTTTTCACTAATTACCACAGCCAAAGTAAAAAATGAAAATATCGTAAAAATGAATGAAAACAACAAATGGCTTTTTGATCTTAATTGAAGGTTATGTTTAAAATCACATTGTAAGAGAATTGAAGAAATAGGCGGGGTTTGTGACTGTAGTGACCACCATATCCCTCCCTCCACAGACACAGTCCTCCTTGGTCGTAGGTGCCAGCGTCCAAACTAGACTGCCACAAGCCGAAAACATCGCCACACAGCCGGGCAGTAGTCGTTTTGAGCATGGCTAATTCAACTGGGATCAGTGTTGTTCCACGTAAGTTATCAACTTATTTACCTCGTGTTTTGGACCAATTCTCGCATCCGCCTCCTTAAATGAAATCAATGCAGACTCAGTTGAACTTGTGATTTTGACATCTTAATTTCTCTACAAGTTGCACCATGAGATACAGATCAATGTCATGTGTATGTACCGTGGCTACTTATAATTAATTCATAGTCGAGGTTTCTGTAAGGTGCGGCTGGGGGGACACCACGACTTTTCAAAATCCTAACATCGCTGAGCCTTTCAAATTAAACGACCGTCTCTCCGGTAGTATTTGTGTGTGTGTGTGTGGCGCGCACACTAAACGATGTTACACTACTAGAGTATTCACTGACGATTCTCGATACCATGTTGTCTGGCGAAAACAATGATTTGATTAGATTTTAACGTAGTTACGAGCTGTGGCTCAATTGCAAGCCTGACAAAGTCAGACATTCACGCATACCATACAGTTCAAAATCTAGCAAACATTTTGAATTGAATAACGTTGTTTGTGAATTTCAGAGCTGTTTTGACACTTTTTTTGTTGCTTTGGTTAAAAGCAAGTCCAAAACTTCTACTAGAAGGCATCGCTCCAGGATGGAGCGTCAACACATTCTGGCTGAACAGCGTCATGTCACTGGCGACTTCTCCTATTGGCTATTGCAGATCACCGTTCTCAAAACTTTTCGTGGCACATTTTACGCTACAATGAGCATTATAGATTGTTTTTATGATTATTAAAATCAAACATGTTTGAAAATATCGGGACGTCTAGGACTGCTCAAAGACGAGCCCTCCGATTGCGTCTTTTACCCGCTCACGTTGAACGAGCGTTGGTATACACTACACAAACTCGTGTAGTGTATACCCGGTTTAGTTGCAACAGAGTAGCCTTACATAAACCTGCTATTGGATAGCCAACAGCAACTTGGCCTCAGGTTAACATAGTAAAGGAACATCCGGGGCATACAAATAACTGATATACACTACATGATCAAATGTTCAACAAGCAGGTGTCCACATACATCTCATTCCAAAATCATGGGAATTAGTATGTAGTTGGTCCCCCCCTTTGAAGCTATAACAGCCTCCACTTTTCTGGGAAGGGTTTCCCCTAGATGTTGGAACATTGCTATGGGGACTTGCTTCCATTCAGCCACATGCGCATTATTGAGGTCGGGCACTGATGTTGGGCGATTAGGTCTGGTTCACAGTCGGCATTCCAATTCATCCCAAAGGTGCTTGATGGGGTTGAGGTCAGGACTCTGTGCAGGCCAGTCAAGTTCTTCCACACCGATCTCAGCAAACCATTTCTGTATGGACATCGCTTTGTGCATGGGGGCATTGTCATGCTGAAACAGGCAAGGTCCTTCCTCAAAACTGTTGCCCAAAAGTTGGAAGCACAGAATCTAGAATGTCATTGTATGCTGTAGTGTTAAGATTTCCATTCACTGGAACTAAGGGGCCGAGCCCGAACCATGAAAAACAGCCCCAGACTGTTATACCTCCTCCACCAAACTTTACAGTTGGCACTATGAATTGGGGGCAGATAGCCTTCTCCTGGCATCTGCCAAATCCAGATTTGTCCGTCAGACTGCCAGATGGTGAAGTGTGATTCATCACTCCAGACAAAGCGTTCCCACTGCTCCAATGGCAGTGAGCTTTACACCACTCAAGCTGACTCTTTGCATTGCGCATGGTGATCTTAGGCTGGTGTACAGCTGCTCGGGCCGTAGAAACCCATTTCCTTAAGCACCCGACAAACATTATTTGTGCTGACGCTGCTTCCAGAGGCAGTTTAGAACTCTGTGGTGAGTGTTGCAACTGAGGACAGACAATTTTTATGCGTTTCGGGACACTCGTCGGTCCGGTGAGCTTGTGTGGTCTACCACTTCACGGCTGAGCCGTTGTTGCTCCTAGACATTTCCACTTCTCAATAACAGCACTTACAGTTGACCGAGGCCGCTCTAGCAGGGAAGAAATATGACAAAGGTGGAAAGGTGACTTCTTGTTGGAAAGGTGGCCACATTGAAAGTCACTGACTGAGCTCTTCAGTAAGGCCATTCTACTGCAAATGTTTGTCTATGGAGATTGCATGGCGGTGTGCTTGATTTTTACACACCTGTCAGCAATGGGTGTGGCTGAAATAGCCAAATCTACTTATTTTTTATTTTCCTTTATTTAACTAGGCAAGTCAGTTAAGAACAAATTCTTATTTTCAATGACGGCCTAGGAACTGCCTGTTCAGGGGCAGAAACGACAGATTTGTACCTTGTCAGCTCGGGGGTTTGAACTTACAACCTTCCGGTTACTAGTCCAACGCCCTAACCACTAGGCTACCCTGCCGCCCCATTTGAAGGGGTGTCCACATACTTTTGTGTGTGTATATAGTTTTATTTTACGTTTGTTTTAATGAATTATGTCCATGTTACAAATTGCAGTTTGTACAATATGTTAGGGGAAGGGTTAGCTAACATGTTAAGTAGTTTAAAATGTAGTAGGTAGGTGTTAATGACCTAAAATGGTGAAGTTGTCCATGATGAGATTGTGTGTTTTGAATCTTTTGGTTTGTTTATAGATCTACCCTGACCAACCAAGTAACCTTTAGTCTTATGGTACGGTAACATATCATATTAATTTAATCTCCCTGGGTTTTCGTCTACAATGTTACGTCTAGTCTGAGACCAGCCTGCCTACAGTGATACAAAGTTTCATCACCAAAGTGGATACTTTGCCAAGGGCTATGCTTTTGAATTTCCTGTGAGGCACGTTGCATAGGCTGTCCAGCCTAAGCCCTGTGTTTCTGTTGTCACCTTGTGCAAAATGTAAAACTGCAGCTATAATAGGCCAATCCTGACCTATTGAACTCTTTTTAATCTAAATGTGTACTGTTGTAATTGTAAGGCGGTATGGACAGTAAAGAGTAGTGTAGTGTAGGTCTAAACATGTGGCGTCCTGTATGAAGATGAGGCATCCACAGGCAGAATGACTTCTGCTGTCTGGTTAAAGAATTTAAATGTAATGCCCAAACCAGTATAAACGCTCCCATAATTTACAATGTGAAACGACAAGCGTTAATTCCATTTGAGTGAAGGAAGACCAGAGTTATTATTGCCATTGACATGCCAAGAACAAGTCCTCAAAAACACATGACTTTAAGTTCCTGCTTTGGCTCTAAGCTTTTAGATCATCGTGTAAAATAACATAGGATATGACATTTGAGGATATGGGGGTTCTGCTTCGTCCTCCTTCGTGACTAACACAGCTTTGTGACCGTGCAGCTGTTGCCTGTCGCTCACAAGAGGCCCAAAACGTAATCCTCAGCCTTCATTTGATTAAACACAAACGTTCAACACGTGGTTTAAGCACGGGAGTGTAGACCTGCACGTGGTTGTAAGATGTGTGTCCCCGGTCTGTCCATTCCTCTGCCCGGTGCTCTGTGTATGCCGGAGCTAGGAGGGAATCAAAGACAGCAGCCGAGTCTTGTTCCTAATGGGCAGGACACTCGTAACTCCGTTTTGTTGATCAGTGGCTGTTCCAGGGAATAGAGTTTTGACATGCATAAAATTCAGGGAATTCTCTGGACAATTAGGCATAAATTTCACCTAAAAGTAGGTACTTTTTCTTACGTTCTTTTGTGACATCAGACTAGCCTGATTATGCTCCAATGGTTTTTATATGATTCTGCTTCAGTGATTTATAGCTGTGTTAATACATTCTGTAACTAGTTATCTTTGTCTAAAATGTAATACAAGTAGTTGGACAGCCTCATGGGGGGGAAAAAAAGACAACCACATCCTCTCATCTGTCCTCAGTGGAACCATTCCGCTTGACACATAGCAGGAAGCTCCCTTTTTTTTTGCCTTCTAGATCCCGTTGAACAGTAAACTTACCCAGAGACCTGTGTTGACATAAACCTCTGGACCTACCAATGAAAATAGTTCCGTACACCTACAACATGTCTGGGAAGTTTCTGCTTCAGTGAATGTCAACCACTGGACAATAATGACTGGCATGTTCCGTGGTCCTTTTAGACATGAACCTTCTTTAGGAAGGGGATCACTGTGCCATTATGAGTTCCCCCGTCTCCTCGCTTTAATTAACCAATCGACTTTTGATATAGTCTGGTATTGTTCAAATTGAGGAGGACACTATGGGTTTCCTCAATGGCTGAAATCTCCTACAACATAGTTTCAGACGTGTGTGTGTGTGTGTGTGTGTGTGTGTGTGTGTGGCGTAGTGCCACAGCTAAGGAATATGTAGAGACCAGGGCCTATGATATTCAACTCTCAGGGACATCCATAGAGGAAATGGTTACTCTTAACTTATTTACCAATACATACGCTCACACTCACAGGGCCCACATTGAACCATCATAAAATCCTCATCTCCCATGTCGCATCACTGCAAATTAGTCATTCATTTTTGCCGGTGTGTTTTTATTGCGCAGATTATTTGTTGTCGGCGGTGTCTGTATGGATCTGGGGATGCATACCACAGCGGCAGGAAATCTGAATAGACGATATAGGATTTAATTCCTCTGACAGTAGCATTCATCTCTGTAGATGATGTGTATGATCCACACGGAGCTAGAGAAGGGAGGGGAAAATGGGATGCTCTGGGACCTGCTGTTGTAGAAGTTCGAGAAGGATAACGTGTTAGACGGAGGTGAGGAAGCCTCTTCAGACTTGAAATGCACCCCTAAACTGTCCATTCATTGTGTGTAGTTTAATCCAATCAGGCGTTTTATGTGTAAAGTGAGGGATGAGGCAGGAGAAATGTAACCTTTCTCAAATGAATACACTGAGATATGGGTGCAAGGACTGACCGTCCATGATATAACACATTATAGTTGGAACTAGGTTGAGGCTATACAGTCTGGACTGACCGTCCATGATATAACACATTTATAGTTGGAACTAGGTTTTGAGGCTATACAGTGTTTGTCAACAAACATTGGAGTAAAATAGGCTCATATTTTGGGTTCTGATGTGGTACGACACACACATCCATATCTTGACCCCACCCCAAACATTGGATCTGTTGGCAGGTAACTGGGATGGATACGCTAAGGTTCCGTGACCCGGCTCGTAGCCCGTAACAAAGAAGGAGACGGTGCGGAGATGGTAAAATTACTTTATTTAAAATATATTTGTTAACTATATCCAGGTAACAGTGTAGTGTGAGTGCCAAAACAAATACAATGCAAAGAAGCCCCCAAAAGGCCCCAACCAAAAAAAACAACAGTATGCCTGTGTGGAGAGAGTCTCCTCTACGTATTGGGGGGGACGGGGAAGAGGTGTGTCCCATTTCACGGACGACCCTCGCAGCTCCGCCCACTCACATCCTATAAAGGAAAACGAGAACAGAGAGAGAGAACTCATCAGACTGTGTTCAGAGTAGACCACAGTCAGATGCTTCAGGGGGAGAGGGACAATGGGGGAACAAACACAAAGACATATACACACACACACACCCACCGAGAGTGGTATGTTTATACATCGTACGGTCACATGTAGACACCGTCACATAGAACACACAGTCACTAGACACGCTCTCACTCCCTCGCACACAGACGGGACGCACACCGGAGGGAAACACAATGGCCCGATTGTCTGCTTCATGTGGCACTGGATGGAATGTCTCACGTGGGAAATGTCAGGAGAAGACGGGGGAAGATACGCACTGTAACCTTTGACCCCCCCCCCTTCATACCTTTCCCTTCTGTGAGCCAGAATCAGTCAGGAATATCTAAGACAGTCTTGTCTGAAATGATTGACACCCCTTGATTTAAGGGTATGATCTTTAACCCTCTGTAACTTTCTCACTCATTATTTACGATTCATTCACGATTATCTGTAACCATGGTAACATCCACATTAACGTAGAAGTGTTTAGAAACATATATTCTTATTTACAATAAAAGTGACTCCAAAATGACACAAATTATTTACCATTAATTTCTATTGGGCACAAAAAATAATCTGAAACACAACCATGGCACACTAGGATTGTGGGACCAAACCATCACCAGTTATCTCAGCTCTGTGAACATGGAAGAACAACACGGAACCAGGCTAAAGGTTTTTTTGTGTGTGGGGGGGGGGGGGGGGGGCACCTTGTGGTTTTGGCCTCAGTCAGTCACAGAGGAAGTGGAAAGATTTTCCCCAAACTAAAGAGACCTTGTGGTGTGTGTGTGTCACTCCATTCCTGATGGCACATGGATGGCCGGCCCTTAGAGACCTGATAAACAGGCCCGCCAACTGTCCTGATAAACAGGCCCGCCAACTGTCCTGATAAACAGGCCCGCCAACTGTCCTGATAAACAGGCCCGCCAACTGTCCTGATAAACAGGCCCGCCAACTGTCCTGATAAACAGGCCCGCCAACTGTCCTGATAAACAAGCCCGCCAACTGGCCTGATAAACAGGCCTGCCAACTGGCCTGATAAACAAGCCTGCCAACTGTCCTGATAAACAGGCCCGCCAACTGTCCTGATAAACAAGCCCGCCAACTGTCCTGATAAACAGGCCTGCCAACTGGCCTGATATAAACAAGCCTGATAAACACTGCCTTCACCACAGTCCTGCTCTGTGTCTTGCAGATCTATCTCTTTCTGCTTCCATCTTTCTCTCCAATAAACTTTCCCAGAGAGCGTATGTTGAGGGAAAACAACAACGGAGCGAGAGACGAGGAGGGGAGAGCTGGAAAGTTACCGGGATAAGTCTCCCTGGAGTCAGCAGTCTCCCCGGTGATACTGACATTCTGTCTCTGTCTTTCTCTCTCCTCTCTTGGCCATTTCTAAAGGGCTGTCGGTGGACATGACAGCCCGCAGCGCTGGGGAGAGAAATATGGGACAGCACTTTTTATCCAGCGAGCGAGGAAACATGAAAGCACTGTCAACATTCATTATCACCTGAATGAGTGTTGAGTTCAGTTCCGACGAGCGCTTAAATCCTCCCTCTGCTGACTAGTAGGAATATCTGGTGCCACTCAGCATATGAGTCAAAATGTGACATGTCAGTGGTGACTAGGTCGTAAATTGAATTATGACTAATGGAGTGTCTTGTGGTTACCACACATGCATTATCCATTTTGTTCATCTCTTGACGATATGTAATGGTCTTATTTTTTTCCATCTTCCTTTCCTTCTCTCATCCCCCTTTTCGCACTCCTTCTCATCTGGTATGGTTTTATATTGTTCTTGTCCTTTTGACATCAACCTACTTTAGGAAGGGTATTCTCTGTGCCATTTTGAGTTCCCCCCCCCCCCCCCCCTCTTCCACACTTTTCAGTAACTGATCAACTTTGATATCTGATATTGTTACTGAACGGCAAAAGTGACAAATTGATGAGGATACTATGGGTTTGCTCAATGGGTTTTCCCCTAAAACACCGTTTGAGGTGTGTGTGGCGTATTCCTTAGCTGTGGCACTATGATATTCAACTCTCAGGGACATCCATAGAGGAAATGGTTACTCTTAACTTATTTACCAATACATACTCTCACACTCACAGGGCCCACATTGAACCATCATCATATCCTCACATCTTTCTCTCATCCTGCCCTTTTTCTCTCTCTCTCCTCATCACCTCTATCCATATCCCCTTTTTCTCTCTCTCTCTCTCCTTCCTCATCACCTCTATCCATATCCCATTTTTCTCTCTCTCATCACCTCTATCTATATCCCCTTTTTCTCTCTCTCTCTCCTCATCACCTCTATCCATATCCCATTTTCTCTCTCTCTCTCTCTCTCTCATCACCTCTATCCATATCCCCTTTTTCTCTCTCTCTCTCTCGCTCTCTCTCATCACCTCTATCTATATCCCCTTTTTCTCTCTCTCTCCTCATCACCTCTATCTATATCCCCTTTTTCTCTCTCTCTCCTCATCACCTCTATCTATATCCACTTTTTCTCTCTCTCTCCTCATCACCTCTATCTATATCCACTTTTTCTCTCTCTCCCTTCCATCTACTACCTATCCTCCACCGGTCTGCTTTCTAGCGGGTCAGACAGCGGGGGGAGGTAGCAGCACAGGAGACGATCATGTGAACCCAGAGTACATAGCCTTCGTCCTGGTGCCGGTCTTCTTCCTCCTGGGTCTCCTGGGGGTCTTGGTGTGTCACATCCTGAAGAGGAAGGGTTACCGCTGCACCACCGAGGCTGAGGATGAGGAGGAGGCGGCTCGGGTAGCAGAGGCGGAAAAGAAGGATCTGGAGATGTGTACAGGTGAGCGATTTTAATATTTTCTCATTTAGGGGTTCATATGCCAACCGGAATTTGAAACTTAATGGTTCACGATCCTCTGTACACTAACTCTTCACTTAAATTCACTTGTGTTAACTGACGGGACATTTCGGACAAATGTGGTTCTCTATGCTATTGTTCTGGTTGTTGCTGTAGTCAGTCATGACTTGAGTAGAAAGTTTTGCATTGAGACAGGGGGGCCTTTAAAAAGAAATAATTAAAACATCTTAAGTCTATTGGGAGAAACCTTGGTTAAGACTATTCGGTTGGGTTTAGTATTGGATGTTCCTTGTAAACACTTTTACTATTGCAACATAGAAGCTTATTGTTTAGTGTTTTTAGATTGCCTGAGTGACCGAGATACGGTACAGAGTGTTTCGTTTGTCTCGAAAGATAATCAAGATGTCGCAATAGTTTCTCAACAATTGTGAACGTTGTCATTCTGTTTAACTGGCAAGGTTTCCTGCCACTGGTTTAGTCTTCACTTCTCTGGTCAATACCATTTAGGCGGAGGGGGGGGGGGATTTAATAATTTGTGTCATAGAACTGTGAGTCAGAGCATGGACGTGAGGTCA
Source organism: Oncorhynchus mykiss (assembly GCF_013265735.2). Lineage (NCBI taxonomy): Eukaryota > Metazoa > Chordata > Actinopteri > Salmoniformes > Salmonidae > Oncorhynchus > Oncorhynchus mykiss. Next base: position 57,945,294 of record NC_048585.1, on the reverse strand, counting down.
GGGTCATCAAGCCAAATACCCCCACCTACTCTAATAGTAATGGACCATTCCCCCCTACCTACTCCAATAGTAATGGACCATTCCCCCCCACCTACTCCAATAGTAATGGACCATCCCCCCCCACCTACTCCAATAGTAATGGACCATTCCCCCCCACCTACTCCAATAGTAATGGACCACCCCCCCCCCCCACCTACTCCAATAGTAATGGGGGAATGGTCACTGGTTTAGTCTTCACTTCTCTGGTCAATACCATTTAGGCGGAGGGGGGGGATTCTATCATTCGTGTCATAGAACTGTGAGTCAGAGCATGGACGTGAGGTCAGGGTCATCAAGCCAAATACCCCCACCTACTCTAATAGTAATGGACCATTCCCCCCCACCTACTCCAATAGCAATGGACCATTCCCCCCCCCACCTACTCCAATAGCAATGGACCATTCCCCCCCCACCTACTCCAATAGTAATGGACCATTCCCCCCCCACCTACTCCAATAGTAATGGACCATTCCCCCCCCACCTACTCCAATAGTAATGGACCATTCCCCCCCCACCTACTCCAATAGTAATGGACCATTCCCCCCCACCTACTCCAATAGTAATGGACCATTCCCCCCCCAACCTACTCCAATAGTAACGGACCATTCCCCCCCAACCTACTCCAATAGTAATGGACCATTCCCCCCCCCACCTACTCCAATAGTAATGGACCATCCCCCCCCACCTACTCCAATAGTAATGGACCATTCCCCCCCCACCTACTCCAATAGTAATGGACCATTCCCCCCCCAACCTTCTCCAATAGTAACGGACCATTCCCCCCCCACCTACTCCAATAGTAATGGACCATTCCCCCCCCCCACCTACTCCAATAGTAATGGACCATCCCCCCCCACCTACTCCAATAGTAATGGACCATTCCCCCCCCACCTACTCCAATAGTAATGGACCATTCCCCCCCCACCTACTCCAATAGTAATGGACCATTCCCCCCCCACCTACTCCAATAGTAATGGACCATTCCCCCCCCACCTACTCCAATAGTAATGGACCATTCCCCCCCCACCTACTCCAATAGTAATGGACCATTCCCCCCCCACCTACTCCAATAGTAATGGACCATTCCCCCCCCACCTACTCCAATAGTAATGGACCATTCCCCCCCCACCCCCTCCAATAGTAATGGACCATTCCCCCCCCACCCCCTCCAATAGTAATGGACCATTCCCCCCCCACCCCCTCCAATAGTAATGGACCATTCCCGTGTTATTACTGTATGACTGCATGTGGGAAGGAATGGTACTTTGTGTAACCAAGTGAATGTGCAACGTTTACCTGTTTTTATTTAACGAAGTCGGTTAATTAAGAACAAGTTCTTATATTACGATGACGCCCAAACCCTCCCCTAACCTGGAACGACACTGGGTCCAATTGTGTCGCCGCCGTACGGGACTCCCGATCACGGACAGTTGTGACACAGCCCTGGATCGAACCAAGGTCTGTAGTACTGAGATGAAAGTGAGGGAACATGTATGCACCACCTCAACTTCAGACTTTTTAAGGCTCTGGAACTGTTCCTGAGTTCCAACACAACCACCACGTTGGAGGGGAAATACACCTGAGCTCCATGGAAGACTATCTAATGTTATGGGTCAGGTACACGTGTTTAGCAGGTGGAAGACCATCTAATCTAATGTTATGGGTCAGGTACACGTGTTTAGCAGGTGGAAGACCATCTAATCTAATGTTATGGGTCAGGTACACATGTTTAGCAGGTGGAAGACCATCTAATCTAATGTTATGGGTCAGGTACACGTGTTTAGCAGGTGGAAGACCATCTAATCTAATGTTATGGGTCAGGTACACATGTTTAGCAGGTGGAAGACCATCTAATCTAATGTTATGGGTCAGGTACACGTGTTTAGCAGGTGGAAGACCATCTAATCTAATGTTATGGGTCAGGTACACATGTTTCGCAGGTGGAAGACCATCTAATCTAATGTTATGGGTCAGGTACACGTGTTTAGCAGGTGGAAGACCATCTAATCTAATGTTATGGGTCAGGTACACGTGTTTAGCAGGTGGAAGACCATCTAATCTAATGTTATGGGTCAGGTACACGTGTTTAGCAGGTGGAAGACCATCTAATCTAATGTTATGGGTCAGGTACACGTGTTTAGCAGGTGTTATTGCGGGTGTAGAGAAATGCTTGTGTGTTTCTAGCTCCGACAGCGCAGTAATATCGAACAATGCACACAATCTAAAGGAATGGAATTAAGAATCTATAAATATTTGGACTAGAAATGTCAGAGCAGCATAGACTAAGATACAGTAGAATAGAATACAGCGTATACATATGAGTAATGCAAGATATGTAAACATTATTAAAGTGGCTAGTGTTCCATTTATTAAAGTGGGCAGTGATTTCCAGTCTATGTATATAGGCAGCAGCATCTAATGTGCTAGTGATGGCTATGTAACAGTCTGATGGCTTTAAGATAGAAGCTGTTTTTCAGTCTCTAGGTCCCAGCTTCGATGCACTTGTACTGACCTCGCCTTCTGGCTGGTAGCGGGAGAACAGACAGTGGCTCACATGGTTGTTGTCCTTGATGATCTTTTTAGCCTTCCTGTGACATCGGGTGTAGCAGCCTCTGCTAGTATGAAAGAATGTGTGTTCTCTTTCTCTCTCTCACACTCACCTGTTCTTTCTCTCTCTACCACTTATTAAAGCCATTGACATAGAGCTGCATGCCTGGTCTTTCCTAAAGGAAGGTTGAGACTGCAGTCTTTGTAAAGGGTGAAGGGAATTTTCTTTCCACTCTCACCTTTCACCTACAGAATAGGTAGGTTCTTTCTAACAGGACTATGGCATTCCCATTAGAGGTTGGGCCTTTTAGTGTGCCTTCTGCAGGGCATAACATTAACACCCGCTATTTGCGGGTAGATTTAGGTATTGGCGGGTAAGAATGTCCATTAGACCAGCCACGTTGGCGGGTGGTCAATTTGCATGGCATTACATTCGCGAATGAAAAGACAGTAAAGTATGAGAATATGTGCGAGTTTGGGTTAGAATCATGCAGCTGTTAAAGTATTTCTGCTGTTTTGTTCCATAGCTGCTAATTGCACAAAGAAAGACGAAGTATTTCACCCACCCTACGCAGCAACACTGCTTGGCAGGGGGATCAGTGCGCACTGAGTGACGCGCGATATACATTCGTTTTCGGAGGCGCTGCGCACAGGCATACACGTTGATCAAGTTTACTCGAACGTCTACAAAGTGAGACTTTCTCCAAGTGTTTCTTGTCAATTTACATTGCTTTGTTCACAAGCTCTGGTTTTTCAACGTTAGAGTCTGCTGCTTCCACTGATAGTGAAGAGACGCCCTAGTCGGATCCTAAATCTCTCTCACACACACGTGACAGAACTCGAGTGGCCCTGTTACCGCGGTAACCTCCCGCCCTTAAAGGGGCAGCTGAACATTTAGTCTCGTCTCTATTATGGTTAAAATACTCGATTCCAAAACAATTTTTATGAAATTGAGCAATATAACAATATTACTTCTTACTAATATTTCTTGCTTTAGAAACATTACCAAGCATGCTCATCTTTTTTTGTTGTTGATGCAATTATGGTGAAACAATATTTTGGTTGGTAAACCTTCTGCGTGGCTGGTAGATTTAAAAAATAATAAAAAATTATATCTACCTGTTACAGTGGCTGGTGGACCAAAATGTACATTTTAGCCACGGACTGTCTGAAACCTCTAGTCTCTCCAGGCCCAACCCCTCTTCTTTCCACATTGTTTAGAGACAAAAGAGTTGGAAAGAACCTTGTTTATTTTACACTCCACTTCCTGTTTCAATTCTGAGTCAACCAGGGTTAGAGAAGGAAAGGGGAGAGGTTTACTGTAGATGGGTTGGGGGGGGGGGTTACTGTAGATGGGTTGGGGGGGTGGTTACTGTAGATGGGTTGGGGGGGGGGGGGGTTACTGTAGATGGGTTGGGGGGGGGGTTTACTGTAGATGGGTTGGGGGGGGGGGGTTTACTGTAGATGGGTTGGGGGGGGGGGTTTACTGTAGATGGGTTGGGGGGGGGTTTACTGTAGATGGGTTGGGGGGGGTTACTGTAGATGGGTAGGGGGGGGTTTACTGTAGATGGGTTGGGGGGGGTTTACTGTAGATGGGTAGGGGGGGGGGGTTACTGTAGATGGGTTAGGGGGGGTTACTGCAGATGGGTTAGGGGGGGAAGGGAGGTTACTGTAGATGGGTTAGGGGGGAGCAAAGGCCATTTTTGAAGAATGTTTCACAACGTGATATATTGATATACGTTAATCATTTATTCTAAGGGCCAGGTTTTGTTCAGTTGCGCACACCGTGGCAAAACCTTTTGCAATGGGAAATCAAAATCTGTCTTCTTCCAATTGGACATGTTCAGCAACTACCTCTCTGTTTCAAAACACTTTCTTGGTTTCAACAGAACCCGACCACAGCTACAGTGGGGCAAAGAAAGTATTTAGTCAGCCACCAATTGCAAGTTCTCCCACTTAAAAAGACGAGAGGCCTGTAATTTTCATCATAGGTACACTTCAACTATGACAGACAAAATGAGAGTTTTTTTTTCAGAAAATCATATTGTAGGATTTCTAATGAATTTATTTGCAAATTATGGTGGAAAATAAGTATTTGGTCACCTACAAACAAGGAAGATTTCTGGCTCTCACAGACCTGTAAGAGGCTCCTCTGTCCTCCACTCGTTACCTGTATTAATGACACCTGTTTGAACTTGTTATCAGTATGAAAGACACCTGTCCACAACCTCAAACAGTCACACTCCAAACTCCACTATGGCCAAGACCAAAGAGCTGTCAAAGGACACCAGAAACAACATTATAGACCTGCACCAGGCTGGGAAGACTGAATCTGCAATAGGTAAGCAGCTTGGTTTGAAGAAATCTACTGTGGGAGCAATTATTAGGAAATGGAAGACATACAAGACCACTGATAATCTCCCTCGATCTGGGGCTCCACGCAAGATCTCACCCCGTGGGGTCAAAATGATCACAAGAACGGTGAGCAAAAATCCCAGAACCACACGGGGGGACCTAGTGAATGACCTGCAGAGAGCTGGGACCAAAGTAACAAAAGCCTACCATCAGTAACACACTACGCCGCCAGGGACTCAAATCCTGCAGTGCCAGACGTGTCCCCCTGCTTAAGCCAGTACATGTCCAGGCCCGTCTGAAGTTTGCTAGAGAGCATTTGGATGATCCAGAAGAAGATTGGGAGAATGTCATATGGTCAGATGAAACCAAAATATAACTTTTTGGTAAAAACTCAACTCGTCGTGTTTGGAGGACAAAGAATGCTGAGTTGCATCCAAAGAACACCATACCTACTGTGAAGCATGGGAGTGGAAACATCATGCTTTGGGGCAGTTTTTCTGCAAAAGGACCAGGACGACTGATCCGTGTAAAGGAAAGAATGAATGGGGCCATGTATCGTGAGATTGTGAGTGAAAACCTCCTTCCATCAGCAAGGGCATTGAAGATGAAACGTGGCTGGGTCTTTCAGCATGTCAATGATCCCAAACACACCGCTCGGGCAACGAAGGAGTGGCTTCGTAAGAAGCATTTCAAGGTCCTGGAGTGGCCTAGCCAGTCTCCAGATCTCAACCCCATAGAAAATCTTTGGAGGGATTTGAAATTCCGTGTTGCCCAGCAACAGCCCCAAAACATCACTGCTCTAGAGGAGATCTGCATGGAGGAATGGGCCAAAATACCAGCAACAGTGTGTGAAAACCTTGTGAAGACTTACAGAAAACGTTTGAGCTCTGTCATTGCCAACAAAGGGTATATAACAAAGTATTGAGAAACTTTTTTATTGACCAAATACTTATTTTCCAACATAATTTGCAAATAAATTCATTCAAAATCCTACAATATGATTTTCTGGATTTTTTTTTTTCTCTCATTTTGTCTGTCATAGTTGAAATGTACCTATGATGAAAATTACAGGCCTCTCTCGTCTTTTTAAGTGGGAGAACTTGCACAATTGGTGGCTGACTAAATACTTGTTTGCCCCACTGTATGTGTACTGTTTAAGGATGTAGCAGCTGTCCATATACTGCACACCATGAGTGTCTCCTCTTGAACACAGGAAGTATAGCTCATTCCCCCTTAACTTCACTCTCTCTCTAGCGGTTGGAGGATTAAATCACCTCTACTACATTTTAAATGGAAATAACGGTACGTTTTGAGACTGAAGACACCGATTTCATCGTAGTTTATGTACATTTGGTTTTGTGTTTTGGTAAAAAAAAAAAAAAAAATAGTGTTTTTGAGTTCTACTTTTTTTTAAAATAGGTTTTGAAAACTCTTTAACTTACATAAACTGCAATGAATGAAATACACACACACACAGTTGAAGTTGGAAGTTTACCTCCCCCTTTGCCAAATGCATTTAAGCTCAGTTTTTCACAATTCCTGACATTTAATCCTAGTAAAAATTCCCTGTTTTAGGTCAGTTGGGATCTCTACTTTTATTTTAAGAATGTGAAATGTCAGAATAATAGAGAATGATTTATTTCAGCTTTTATTTCTTTCATCACATTCACAGTGGGTCAGAAGTTTACATACACTCAATTAGTATTTGGTAGCATTGCCTTTTTAAATTGTTTAACTTGGGTCAAATGTTTCGGGTAGCCTTCCACAAGCTTCCCACAATAAGTTGGGTGAGTTTTGGCCCATTCCTCCTGACAGAGCTGGTGTAACTGAGTCAGGTTTGTAGGCCTCCTTGCTCACACACTTCCTTTTTTTAATATTTTTTTTTTTTAGCTTACCCCACAAATCTTCTATGGGATTGAGGTCAGGGATTTGTGATGGCCACTCCAATACCTTGACTTTGTTCTCATTAAGCCAGTTTGCCACAACTTTGGAAGTATGCTTGGGGTCATTGTCCATTTGGAAGACCCATTTGCGAGCAAGCTTTAACTTCTTGACTGATGTCTTGATGTTGCTTCAATATATACACATAATGTTCCTCCCTAATGATGCCATCTATTTTGTGAAGTGCACCAGTCCCTCCTGCAGCAAAGCACCCCCACAACATGATGCTGCCACCCCCATGCTTCACGGTTGGGATGGTGTTCTTCGGCTTGCAAGCCTCCCCCTTTTTCCTCCAAACGTAATGATGGTCATTATGGCCATACAGTTCTATTTTTGTTTCATCAGACCAGAGGACATTTCTCCAAAAAGTACGATCTTTGTCCCCATGTGCAGTTGCAAACCGTAGTCTGGCTTTTTTTATGGCGGGTTTGGAGCAGTGGCTTCTTCCTTGCTGAGCGGCCTTTCAGGTTATGTCGATATAGGACTTGTTTTACTGTGGATATAGATACTTTTGTACCTGTTTCCTCCAGCATCTCCACAAGGACCTTTTGCTGTTGTTCTGGGATTCATTTGCACTTTTCGCACCAATGTACTTTAATCTCTAGGAGACAGAACGCGTCTCTTTCCTGAGCGGTATGACGGCTGCACAGTCCCATGGTGTTTATACTTACGTACTATTGTTTGTACAGATGAACGTGGTACCTTCAGGCATTTGGAAATTGCTCCCAAGGACGAACCAGACTTGTGGAGGTCTACACTTTTTTTTTTCTGAGATCTTCACTGATATTCCCATGATGTCAAGCAGAGGCACTGAGTTTGAAGGTAGGCCTTGAAATACATCCACAGGTACACCTTCAATTAACTCAAAAGATGTCAATTAGCCTATCAGAAGCTTCTAAATCCATGTTGTTAGATGACACTACAGTTGTAGGCTTGATTACCAACAACGATGAGACGGCCTACAGGGAGGAGGTGAGGGCCCTCGGAGTGTGGTGTCAGGAAAATAACTTCACACTCAACGTCAACAAAACAAAGGAGATGATCGTGGACTTCAGGAAACAGCAGAGGGAGCACCCCCCTATCCACATCGACGGGACAGTAGTGGAGAAGGTGGAAAGTTTTAAGTTCCTCAGCCTACACATCACGGACAAACTGAAATGGTCCACCCACAGACAGCGTTGTGAAGGAGGCGCAACAGCCTCAGGAGGCTGAAGAAATTCGGCTTGTCACCAAAAGCACTCTCAAACTTTTACAGATGCACAATCGAGAGCATCCTGTCGGGCTGTATCACCGCCTGGTACGGCAACTGCTCCGCCCACCCGATGTCACAGGAAGGCCATAAACTGCCTGTTCACCCCGCTATCATCCAGAAGGCGAGGTCAGTACAGGTGCATCAAAGCAGGGACCGAGAGACTGAAAAACAGCTTCTATCTCAAGGCCATCAGACTGTTAAACAGCCACCACTAACATTGAGTGGCTGCTGCCAACACACTGACTCAACTCCAGCCACTTTAATAGTGGAAATTGATATAAAAAATATATCACCAGCCACTTTAAACAATGCTACTTAATATAATGTTTACATACCCTACATTACTCATATATATATATATATATACTGTATTCTATACCATCTACTGCATCTTGCCTATGCCGCACGGCCATCACTCATCCATACATTTATATGTACATATTCTTATTCATTCCTTTACACTTGTGTATAAGGTAGTTGTTGTGAAATTGTTAGATTACTTGTTAGATATTCCTGCATGGTCTGAACAAAAAGCACAAGCATTTCGCTACACTCACATTAACGTCTGCTAACCATGTATATGTGACCAATAACATTTGATTAAAGCCATGACATCATTTTCTGGAATTTTCCAAGCTGTTTAAAGGCAAAGTCAACTTAGTGTATGTTAACTTCTGACTCACTGGAATTGTGATACAGTGAAATAAACTATTGTTGGAAAGATTACTTAGGGCATCTACTTTGTGCATGACACAACTGACTTGCCAAAACTATAGTTTGTTAACAAGACATTTGTGGCGTGGTTGAAACACTTAGGTTGGGGTATTTAAAACTTGTTATGTAAACTTCTGACTTCAAATGTATATACACACACACACACACACACATTATGTGGGACACGCTGTATATTGTACAATTAGACTGACCGACAGACCACATATCATTTAACATCCATCTTGTAACCTACATTTTTCACACTCAATTGTATTTTAGTATTAAACTGATCTACTTTCTCACAACAAAATATTTATCACTCATATTTTTACACCGGCAATAATCACAAAACAGTGATGGCTTGATCACAAGATGACAACACTGTCGAAGGTAATGTATTACTTAAACGCTGTTGAATGTGCCGATAATGCTACATTACCTTCCTCTGGGTCACCCAGGCAACAGACCTTCCTCTGGGTCACCCAGGCAACAGACCTTCCTCTGGGTCACCCAGGCAACAGACCTTCCTCTGGGTCACCCAGGCAACAGACCTTCCTCTGGGTCACCCAGGCAACAGACCTTCCACTGGGTCACCCAGGCAACAGACCTTCCTCTGGGTCACCCAGGCAACAGACCTTCCACTGGGTCACCCAGGCAACAGACCTTCCACTGGGTCACCCAGGCAACAGACCTTCCACTGGGTCACCCAGGCAACAGACCTTCCACTGGGTCACCCAGGCAACAGACCTTCCACTGGGTCACCCAGGCAACAGACCTTCCACGCAAAACAAAGACTGGCTACTAGCCTTTCTACCAGAGTGTCATTCATCATTTAAGCCCCATTCAATCCTAAAGCTTATCCTCAGGTTTCAGATGATACTGTATGTATATCTCACTGACTCATGGAACAGTTTTACAGGCAGGTTTGGCTCTTGAGAGGGGGCTGTGTGTATGCATAGGTGTACAGTGTGTGTCTACTGTGTAGGTGTGTGTGTACACTGTGTGCGCTGTGTAGACAGCCCTCATCTGTTACTTCTGCTCCAGTATACTACAACAATACCAATAGGCCTTGCTATGGTGTTATAAGGAATGTCCTAAATATGAGGAACTTAATATACTGTGTGTAGGGATGGTCGGTATACCGCATTTTACGATATACCGGTATTGATTCACGGACCGGTTTGGGTTTTTACTTTACTTTCTATACCGGTATTTGAATGTTTGGTTTTTTAAATGTGATACGCAGTGTGTAACGTGTCGTTTAATTTGCTACTTGAGCTCTCTTTCTCTTTCTTATATCACTTTCCACACCGACCTAGCCCCGCCCCCTGTCACTCAAGGAGTGCATTTGATGTTCCTCAACCACGAGACCCTTGTGTTCCGTCTACATCAGGGGTGTCAAAGTCAAATGGACGGAGGGCCAAATAAAAAAATCAGCTACAAGACGAGGGCCGGACTGTTCGAATGTTCATTGAAAAATTTTTAAATGACGCATATAGTCTAGTGAACCTAATTGAACCTACTGAAAACCTAACAAATATATTACAATATGATCAGATAAATAAAGCAATATTTTCTTATGGCTCTGTCAGTAATCTTTAATTTTCAACAGACACAAAAGACAAATTTCCTTTATATAAATATCCCCATAACATGAACATTAAATGAAAGAAACCGGTATTCAAGGCACCATCAGTAGACTATATTTTCTATTTTAGCAAAAGTGGGCTAAATTTACTTCAAAGAAAAAACAATAATAGCAATTTTCTATCATCCACTCAACTGAAATATTTTTAAAATATAATTGGATTGAAATACAAAAAAATAAAGTGCAAAAATCTATTAATCAAAAACAACACTTTGTTTAAGGAGAAGTAACATGCAGTGAAAACAAATATTAAATTTTAACTTTTAAACTTGAACTGAGTAAAAACTCTAAATATGTGATTGCACAGTAATGTTCACTTGTTTGAGGTTGAGGGTGATACTTGGTGGTGTCCCATCTTTTCCACAAGTTCATCAATGTTCGGGGTAAGGCTCTGAGCTGAAGAAATCCTCAGAATTGAGTGGAGGTGTTCAGCAGTAAGTCGACTTCTGTGTGATGTTTTGTTCAGGTTCATCAAAGAAAACAGTTGTTCACACAGGTATGTGCTGCCAAACATAGACAACGTTTGAGCAGCCTGGATGCGCAGCTGGGGCATTGTGCCGGGGAGGAAACGGGCGAACTCCGCAGCACCCACTGCCGCATATTTTGCCCTCAGTGCATCATTGCATTGGAGGTCAATCAACTCCATTTGGAGGTTTGGTGGTGAGCTTTCCACGTCAACAGCAAATGGGTTACCGAGCAGTTCCAACCTGCTTTTTTGTGCTTCAAAGTCAGCAAATCGGCGTCGAAAGTCAGCGGCAAGCATACCTATTTTATCAGCCAACTGTGTGCTCGGGAACGCACTGGTAGAGAGCTTCTCTTTCATGGTCTGGCAGCTGGGAAAGTGGCTCAAATTTTCTTTCCGCATCTGCGTCTCCCACAGAGTCAGTTTGGTTTTAAATGCCTTCACTGTACTGTACATATCAGAGATGACACGATCCCGACCCTGCAGCTGCAAGTTTATTGCATTCAGATGACTCGTAATGTCACACAGAAAAGCCATTTCACACAGAAACATTTCGTCTCGGAGTTGTGTTGTGTCTTTCCCTTTGCTGTCCAAGAACAGACAAATCTCCTCACGAAGCTCGAAACATCTTTGAAGCACCTTTCCCTGGCTTAGCCATCGCACCTCTGTGTGATAAGGCAAATCACCATGCTCCGTTTCTAACTCCGTCAGAAATGCCTTGAACTGGCGGTGATTCAAACCTTTGGCTCTGATAAAGTTAACTGTGCGCGTGATGATGCTCATTACATGCTCCATTTTCAAGGCTTTACCGCACAACGCTTCCTGGTGTATGATACAATGATAAGCTGTCAGCTCACCTGTCGCGTTTTCCTCTTGCATCTTTTCCCGTATCTTCGCCACCAGTCCGCTCCTGTGTCCACACATCGCAGGTGCTCCGTCGGTTGTCAAACCCACGAGTTTTTCCCAAGGCAGCTCCATCTCATTTACACATCTTGACACCTCTTCATACAAATCATGCCCCGTAGTTGTGCCATGCATAGGACGTAAAGCCAAAAACTCCTCTGTCACGCTTAGGTTGGAGTCCACTCCGCGGATGAAAATTGACAACTGGGCAATGTCAGAAATGTCGGTGCTCTCATCCACAGCCAAGGAATATGCAATAAAATCTTTTCCCTTTTTCACAAGCTGCTCTTTTAGATTGATGGACAACTGGTCTACTCTCTCGGCAATGGTGTTTCTGCTCAGACTCACATTTAAAAAGAGTTGCCTTTTTTCTGGGCAAACTTCGTCACAAACTTTAATCATGCAGTTTTTGATGAAATCCCCCTCCGTAAATGGCCGGGCTGATTTAGCGATCTCTTCTGCCAAAATAAAACTGGCCTTGACAGCAGCCTGGCCTTGTGATTTGGCTTTTTTGAACAGAGCCTGTCGAGATTTGAGGCCTCGTTTTAATTCCTCTGCCTTTTGTAGCCTTTGTTCCATGTCCATATTCTTGTTTTTGTCCGCGTGTTTCGTTTCATAATGTCGTCTCAGATTATACTCTTTCAGTACCGCCACACTTTCTCCACACAGAAGACACACAGGTTTTCCAGCTACCTTCGTGAACATATACTCCGACTCCCACCTTGTTTGAAACCCCCGGTTCTCAGTATCCACCTTCCGTTTTGCCATTTTTGATGGGTATCTGAAAGTTAATTTTACTGTGATGCTGACGACTGCTGTGCCAATAAATATTGAAATGAAGCAGCCTACTGCTCGGTGCGTCACCTTTGCATTGTGGGAAATGTAGTATTGGTGCGTGTAAAAGATCTGCGGGCTGCCGGCTTGCTGCGGGCCGGTTCTAATAATAAATCAAGATCATCCCAGGGGCCGTAAAAAACCTTCTTGCGGGCCGGATGTGGCCCGCGGGCCTTGACTCTGACATATGTGGTCTACATGGTCAATGCAGCACATGCTACAATGTTGATGACAACGATGCTGTTTTCACTTTTGCTTCTTAATGTAAATCCACTATCGTTCTATAATTACACTATTAGTTTGGAAATGGCTAGTTTTCTTTTCTTAGCAAGTTGGGCCTAAATCTTGTTAGCTGCTAATGCTAATCGCTAGCTAATAAATGTATTGAGTCAGAGCAAATATAATTCACTATACAGCCTTATAATACCAAGGATGGTGTAGACCTAAAATCTGCATGTTTGTTCCACAGTATCTTCTAAATCTAAGAGGAGTACACAAAGCAAAAATATGTTTGCTACTTCATTTGGCTATGAGAATTAAATGTAGCCAAAGATTATAGGGTCCACAAGAATATACTTATCAACACTTTGGTTCCTACCCTGCCACAATAACTCGTCCCTGGGATTTTCATTCCTTGTCATGTTAAGCACTGTATTCAAAGTGCCCAGTTTAAAAATATATATTCTAATTTTAGAATAATCATTTATATTCCATGATTCCAACAAATTCACCCAAGTGTTTTGCTCTAAATCGCAATTGCAACATTTGGTTAAAAATAAGTCCTAGATTATTTGCCCATGTTATGCAGCTCTATGTGGCAGTGCAGGAAATGCAGAAATTGTTCAAATGATTTTGGGTTGAATTGAACAGTATATAACTATCAAAATGGATAAAGACTCATTAAAACCACCTAATGTATGTGTTGCCATCCTAGGGATCACTCACTACTCACAAAGCAAATTTTAGAACTTTTATTATTAAAAAAACATAAATTACAGTCCAATTTTCATATCCAATTATGGTATTTTGGGAATATCGCCCAGCCCTAACTGTGTACCTAACTGCATTTCTGATGAATGTTAGGGATAGCCTTTTCATGTCGACGATGACTAATGTGTTACAGTGTTTGAGCTCTTTTTGTAAATGTGTGTTTCTCTGCAGAGCTGAACGACACCTACAGCGAGAGCAACGACGACACCGTGGGACAGATCGTTCATTACATCATGAAGAATGAAGGTAACTAGGCAACAATACAATAACCACTGAGTGTTTATGGATAGTGGATAACTCTGTCTCCTCTCTACTGACAACAATACTAGAACTAGTGTCTATAACTACTCTACTGTCTCCTCTCTACTGACAACAATACTAGAACTAGTGTCTATGACCACTCTACTGTCTCCTCCTGACAACAATACTATAACTAGTGTCTATGACCACTCTACTGTCTCCTCCTGACAACAATACTATAACTAGTGTCTATGACCACTCTACTGTCTCCTATTGACAACAATACTATAACTAGTGTCTATGACCACTCTACTGTCTCCTCCTGACAACAATACTATAACTAGTGTCTATGACCACTCTACTGTCACTGACAACCATACTATAACTAGTGTCTATGACCACTCTACTGTCTCCTATTGACAACAATACTATAACTAGTGTCTATGACCACTCTACTGTCTCCTACTGACAACAATACTATAACTAGTGTCTATGACCACTCTACTGTCTCCTATTGACAACAATACTATAACTAGTGTCTATGACCACTCTACTGTCTCCTATTGACAACAATACTATAACTAGTGTCTATGACCACTCTACTGTCTCCTCCTGACAACAATACTATAACTAGTGTCTATGACCACTCTACTGTCTCCTCCTGACAACAATACTATAACTAGTGTCTATGACCTCTCTACTGTCTCCTCCTGACAACAATACTATAACTAGTGTCTATGACCACTCTACTGTCACTGACAACCATACTATAACTAGTGTCTATGACCACTCTACTGTCTCCTATTGACAACAATACTATAACTAGTGTCTATGACCACTCTACTGTCTCCTATTGACAACAATACTATAACTAGTGTCTATGACCACTCTACTGTCACTGACAACCATACTATAACTAGTGTCTATGACCACTCTACTGTCTCCTACTGACAACAATACTAGAACTAGTGTCTATGACCACTCTACTGTCTCCTCTCTACTGACAACAATACTAGAACTAGTGTCTATAACTACTCTACTGTCTCCTCTCTACTGACAACAATACTATAACTAGTGTCTATGACCACTCTACTGTCTCCTCTCTACTGACAACAATACTAGAACTAGGGTCTATGACCACTCTACTGTCTCCTACTGACAACAATACTAGAACTAGTGTCTATGACCACTCTACTGTCTCCTCTCTACTGACAACAATACTAGAACTAGTGTCTATAACTACTCTACTGTCTCCTCTCTACTGACAACAATACTATAACTAGTGTCTATGACCACTCTACTGTCTCCTCTCTACTGACAACAATACTAGAACTAGGGTCTATGACCACTCTACTGTCTCCTACTGACAACAATACTAGAACTAGTGTCTATGACCACTCTACTGTCTCCTCTCTACTGACAACAATACTAGAACTAGTGTCTATAACTACTCTACTGTCTCCTCTCTACTGACAACAATACTATAACTAGTATCTATGACCACTCTACTGACAACAATACTAGAACTAGTGTCTATGACCACTCTACTGTCTCCTACTGACAACAATACTATAACTAGTGTCTATGACCACTCTACTGACAACAATACTAGAACTAGTGTCTATGATCACTCTACTGTCTCCTCTCTACTGACAACAATACTAGAACTAGTGTCTATGACCACTCTACTGTCTCCTACTGACAACAATACTATAACTAGTGTTTATGACCACTCTACTGTCTCCTATTGACAACAATACTATAACTAGTATCTATGACCACTCTACTGTCTCCTCTCTACTGACGACAATACTATAACTAGTGTCTATGACCACTCTACTGTCTCCTCCTGACAACAATACTATAACTAGTGTCTATGACCACTCTACTGTCTCCTCCTGACAACAATACTATAACTAGTGTCTATGACCACTCTACTGTCTCCTCCTGACAACAATACTATAACTAGTGTCTATGACCTCTCTACTGTCTCCTCCTGACAACAATACTATAACTAGTGTCTATGACCACTCTACTGTCACTGACAACCATACTATAACTAGTGTCTATGACCACTCTACTGTCTCCTATTGACAACAATACTATAACTAGTGTTTATGACCACTCTACTGTCTCCTATTGACAACAATACTATAACTAGTATCTATGACCACTCTACTGTCTCCTCTCTACTGACGACAATACTATAACTAGTGTCTATGACCACTCTACTGACAACAATACTATAACTAGTGTCTATGACCACTCTACTGTCTCCTATTGACAACAATACTATAACTAGTGTCTATGACCACTCTACTGTCTCCTCCTGACAACAATACTATAACTAGTGTCTATGACCACTCTACTGTCTCCTCCTGACAACAATACTATAACTAGTGTCTATGACCTCTCTACTGTCTCCTCCTGACAACAATACTATAACTAGTGTCTATGACCACTCTACTGTCACTGACAACCATACTATAACTAGTGTCTATGACCACTCTACTGTCTCCTATTGACAACAATACTATAACTAGTGTCTATGACCACTCTACTGTCTCCTATTGACAACAATACTATAACTAGTGTCTATGACCACTCTACTGACAACAATACTATAACTAGTGTCTATGACCACTCTACTGTCTCCTCTCTACTGACAACAATACTAGAACTAGTGTCTATGACCACTCTACTGTCTCCTATTGACAACAATACTATAACTAGTGTCTATGACCACTCTACTGTCTCCTATTGACAACAATACTATAACTAGTGTCTATGACCACTCTACTGTCACTGACAACCATACTATAACTAGTGTCTATGACCACTCTACTGTCTCCTACTGACAACAATACTAGAACTAGTGTCTATGACCACTCTACTGTCTCCTCTCTACTGACAACAATACTAGAACTAGTGTCTATAACTACTCTACTGTCTCCTCTCTACTGACAACAATACTATAACTAGTGTCTATGACCACTCTACTGTCTCCTCTCTACTGACAACAATACTAGAACTAGGGTCTATGACCACTCTACTGTCTCCTACTGACAACAATACTAGAACTAGTGTCTATGACCACTCTACTGTCTCCTCTCTACTGACAACAATACTAGAACTAGTGTCTATAACTACTCTACTGTCTCCTCTCTACTGACAACAATACTATAACTAGTATCTATGACCACTCTACTGACAACAATACTAGAACTAGTGTCTATGACCACTCTACTGTCTCCTACTGACAACAATACTATAACTAGTGTCTATGACCACTCTACTGACAACAATACTAGAACTAGTGTCTATGATCACTCTACTGTCTCCTCTCTACTGACAACAATACTAGAACTAGTGTCTATGACCACTCTACTGTCTCCTACTGACAACAATACTATAACTAGTGTTTATGACCACACTACTGTCTCCTATTGACAACAATACTATAACTAGTATCTATGACCACTCTACTGTCTCCTCTCTACTGACGACAATACTATAACTAGTGTCTATGACCACTCTACTGACAACAATACTATAACTAGTGACTATGACCACTCTACTGTCTCCTCTCTACTGACAACAATACTATAACTAGTGACTATGACCACTCTACTGTCTCCTCTCTACTGACAACAATACTAGAACTAGTGTCTATGGACCACTCTACTGTCTCCTATTGACAACAATACTATAACTAGTGTCTATGACCACTCTACTGTCTCCTCTCTACTGACAACAATACTATAACTAGTGTCTATGACCACTCTACTGTCTCCTATTGACAACAATACTATAACTAGTGTCTATGACCACTCTACTGTCTCCTATTGACAACAATACTATAACTAGTGTCTATGACCACTCTACGGTCTCCTATTGACAACAATACTATAACTAGTGTCTATGACCACTCTACTGTCTCCTCTCTCCTGACAACAATACTATAACTAGTGTCTATGACCACTCTACTGTCTCCTATTGACAACAATACTATAACTAGTGTCTATGACCACTCTACTGTCTCCTCTCTACTGACAACAATACTATAACTAGTGTCTATGACTACTCTACTGTCTCCTCTCTACTGACAACAATACTATAACTAGTGTCTATGACTACTCTACTGTCTCCTCTCTACTGACAACAATACTATAACTAGTGTCTATGACCACTCTACTGTCTCCTACTGACAACAATACTATAACTAGTGTCTATGACCACTCTACTGTCTCCTACTGACAACAATACTATAACTAGTGTCTATGACCACTCTACTGTCTCCTCTCTACTGACAACAATACTATAACTAGTGTCTATGACCACTCTACTGTCTCCTATTGACAACAATACTATAACTAGTGTCTATGACCACTCTACTGTCTCCTACTGACAACAATACTATAACTAGTGTCTATGACCACTCTACTGACAACAATACTAGAACTAGTGTCTATGACCACTCTACTGTCTCCTACTGACAACAATACTATAACTAGTGTCTATGACCTCTCTACTGTCTCCTACTGACAACAATACTATAACTAGTGTCTATGACCACTCTACTGCCAACAATACTAGAACTAGTGTCTATGGACCACTGAACAGTTGTCATGGTTATATCAGACCACTGAACAGTTGTCATGGTTATGTCAGACCACTGAACAGTTGTCATGGTTATGTCAGACCACTGAACAGTTGTCATGGTTATGTCAGACCACTGAACAGTTGTCATGGTTATGTCAGACCACTGAACAGTTGTCATGGTTATGTCAGACCACTGAACAGTTGTCATGGTTATGTCAGACCACTGAACAGTTGTCATGGTTATGTCAGACCACTTGGTGCTGAGCTGCCTCCCTCTCCTATTACACTGTCTTTCACACTCTGAAGCTACAGGAGGTGTGTGTGTGTGTGTGTTTAACATCCGGTGAGAGGTGAGTAGGTCTGTGGTTCTACATGGTACACTAATTACTGAAGCTGCTGTGTGGTTACAATAGATTGTAAACACAGGAGCTTCCTACAATGTTGGAATTCCCTATCATCCTATTGTATTACAAGGTTATCACAAGTGTATTGATGGCAACCATGCCATTGACTCACCCTCATTAGGTGACGTTGTGTGACCTATGCACTTGCACACACCTACATTCTGTGAGTCAGTCTTGATAGTATTGCCAGTCAGGATCGAGTATAGTATTGTCAGTCTCGATAGTATTGCCTGATTATGACGAAACAGGAAGTCTCCAAGTCAAAGCCTTTTCCTGCTCACGTTGGCATGCTGCACAAAGCCTTAGGGACTCGTTACTGATTTATACTCTCCTTCCTTCCAGGTGGTCACAAAGGTGTGTTGAAATGCCCTCTGGTCAGACATAAGTGATTTAATATGATGCTAGACTTCTAGTGTAGTACACAGTCTTAGTTTGTGGGGAAATCAGCCTTATTTTGACCGGCGAGCGGAAACAGGATGTTCACATGGTCATGTGAAGTCGGACGTGACTCCGATGTTTCCACAGGTCTTTCCTCATCTTTAGTTATTCTATATATAGTTTTTCTCCACTGAAGTGTTGGCCAACACAGTGTCTTCAGAAAGTATTCAGACCCCTTGACCTTTTTCCACATTTTTGTTACGTTACAGCCTCATTCTAAAAATGATTACATTTGGGATTTTTTCCGCTCATCAATCTACACACAATACCCCGTAATGACATCACAATACCCCATAATGACATCACAATACCCCATAATGACAGTGAAAACTGTTTGTTTTTTATTTATTTAAAATAAACTCATCACATTTACATCAGTATTCAGACCCTTTACTCAGTACTTGAAGCACCTTTGGCAGTGAATACAGCCTCAAGTCTTCTTGGGTATGACACTACAAGCTTGGCACACCTGTATTTGGGGAGTTTCTCCCCTTCTCTGCAGATCCTCTCAAGCTCTGTCAGGTTGGATGGGGAGCGTCGCTGCACAGCTATTTTCAGGTCTCTCCAGAGATGTTAGATTGGGTTCAAGTCCGGGCTATGGATAGGCCACTCAAGGCCATTCAGAGACTTGTTCCGAAGCCACTCCTGCTCTGTCTTGGCTGTGTGCTTAGGGTCGTTGTCCTGTTGGACTGGTGCGAAGGTTCACATTCTGAGGTCCTCAGTGCTCTGGAACAGATTTTCATCAAGGATCTCTCTGTACTTTTCTTCGTTCATCTTTGCCTCGATCCTGACTAGTCTCCCAGTCCCTGCCGCTGAAAAACATCCCCACAGCAGGATGCTGCCAACACCATGCTTCACTGTAGGGTTGGTGTCAGGTTTCTTCCAGACATGACGCTTGGCATTCAGGCCAAAGAGTTGAATCTTGGTTTCATCAGACCAGAGAAACTTGTTTATCATGTTCTGAGAGTCTTTAGGTGCCTTTTTGCAAACTCCAAGCGGTCTGTCACGTTCATTTTACTGAGGAGTGGCTTCCGTCTGGCCACTCTACCAAGTCCTGATTGGTGGAGTGCTGCAGAGATGGGAGAAACTTCCAGAAGGTTCTCCCATCTCCACAGAGAAACTCTAGTTCAGGTTCTCGGTCACTTCCCTGACCAAGGCCTTTCTCCCACGATTGCTCAGTTCTAGGGAGAGTCTTGGTGGTTCCAAACTTCTTCCATTTAAGAATCATGGAGGCCACTGTGTTCTTGGGGACAATTCCTTGGACCTCATGGCTTGGTTTTGCTCTGACATGTACTGTCAACTGTGGGACCTTATATAGACAGGTGTGTGCCTTTCCAAATCACGTCCAATCAATTGAATTTACCACAGGTGGACTCCAATCAAGTTGTAGAAACATCTCAAGGATGATCAATGGAAAGTGGATGCACCTGAGCTCAATTGAGTCTCATAGCGAAGGGTCTGAATAATTATGTAAATAAAGTATTTCTGTTTTTAAATTTTAATCAATTGACAATTATTTCTCAAACCTGTTTTTGCTTTGTCATTATGGGGTATTGTGTGTAGAAAGGGGGGGAGGGGCTAACAATTTAAGAGTTTTTAAAAGCAACAAACTGTTTGGATAAAGTCAAGGGGTCTGAATAATTTCCGACGGTGCCGTGTGTCTCTATACTGCTAATCATGTGTCTCTGTACGGCTAATCATGTGTCTCTGTACGGCTAATCATGTGTCTCTGTACTGCTAATCATGTGTCTCTGTACTGCTAATCATGTGTCTCTGTACGGCTAATCATGTGTCTCTGTACGGCTAATCATGTGTCTCTGTACTGCTAATCATGTGTGTCTGTACTGCTAATCATGTGTGTCTGTACTGCTAATCATGTGTGTCTGTACTGCTAATCATGTGTCTCTGTACTGCTAATCATGTGTGTCTGTACTGCTAATCATGTGTCTCTGTACTGCTAATCATGTGTCTCTGTGCTGCTAATCATGTGTCTCTGTGCTGCTAATCATGTGTCTCTGTGCTGCTAATCATGTGTCTCTGTACTGCTAATCATGTGTCTCTGTACTGCTAATCATGTGTCTCTGTACTGCTAATCATGTGTCTCTGTACTGCTAATCATGTGTCTCTGTACTGCAAATCATGTGTCCCTGTACTGCAAATCATGTGTCTCTGTACTGCTAAACATGTGTCTCTGTACTGCTAATCATGTGTCTCTGTACTGCTAATCATGTGTCTCTGTACTGCTAATCATGTGTCTCTGTACTGCTAATCATGTGTCTCTGTACTGCTAATCATGTGTCTCTGTACTGCTAATCATGTGTCTCTGTACTGCTAATCATGTGTCTCTGTACTGCTAATCATGTGTCTCTGTACTGCTAATCATGTGTGTCTGTACTGCTAATCATGTGTGTCTGTACTGCTAATCATGTGTGTCTGTACTGCTAATCATGTGTGTCTGTACTGCTAATCATGTGTCTCTGTGCTGCTAATCATGTGTCTCTGTGCTGCTAATCATGTGTCTCTGTACTGCTAATCATGTGTCTCTACTGCTAATCATGTGTCTCTGTACTGCTAATCATGTGTCTCTGTACTGCTAATCATGTGTCTCTGTACTGCTAATCATGTGTCTCTGTACTGCTAATCATGTGTCTCTGTACTGCTAATCATGTGTCTCTGTACTGCTAATCATGTGTGTCTGTACTGCTAATCATGTGTGTCTGTACTGCTAATCATGTGTGTCTGTACTGCTAATCATGTGTCTCTGTGCTGCTAATCATGTGTCTCTGTGCTGCTAATCATGTGTCTCTGTACTGCTAATCATGTGTCTCTACTGCTAATCATGTGTCTCTGTACTGCTAATCATGTGTCTCTGTACTGCTAATCATGTGTCTCTGTACTGCTAATCATGTGTCTCTACTGCTAATCATGTGTCTCTGTACTGCTAATCATGTGTCTCTGTACTGCTAATCATGTGTCTCTGTACTGCTAATCATGTGTCTCTGTACTGCTAATCATGTCTCTGTACTGCTAATCATGTGTCTCTGTACTGCTAATCATGTGTCTCTGTACTGCTAATCATGTGTCTATACTGCTAATCATGTGTCTATACTGCTAATCATGTGTCTCTACTGCTAATCATGTGTCTCTGTACTGCTAATCATGTGTCTCTGTACTGCTAATCATGTGTCTCTGTACTGCTAATCATGTGTCTCTACTGCTAATCATGTGTCTCTGTACTGCTAATCATGTGTCTCTGTACTGCTAATCATGTGTCTCTGTACTGCTAATCATGTGTCTCTGTACTGCTAATCATGTGTCTGTACTGCTAATCATGTGTCTCTGTACTGCTAATCATGTGTCTCTGTACTGCTAATCATGTGTCTCTGTACTGCTAATCATGTGTCTGTACTGCTAATCATGTGTCTATACTGCTAATCATGCGTCTGTACTGCTAATCATGCGTCTGTACTGCTAATCATGCGTCTGTACTGATAATCATGTGTCTGTACTGCTAATCATGTGTCTCTGTACTGCTAATCATGTGTCTCTGTACGGCTAATCATGTGTCTCTGTACTGCAAATCATGTGTCTCTGTACTGCTAATCATGTGTCTATACTGCTAATCATGTGTCTGTACTGCTAATCATGTGTCTGTACTGCTAATCATGTGTCTCTGTACTGCTAATCATGTGTCTCTGTACTGCTAATCATGTGTCTCTGTACTGCTAATCATGTGTGTCTGTACTGCTAATCATGTGTGTCTGTACTGCTAATCATGTGTGTCTGTACTGCTAATCATGTGTGTCTGTACTGCTAATCATGTGTCTCTGTGCTGCTAATCATGTGTCTCTGTGCTGCTAATCATGTGTCTCTGTACTGCTAATCATGTGTCTCTACTGCTAATCATGTGTCTCTGTACTGCTAATCATGTGTCTCTGTACTGCTAATCATGTGTCTCTGTACTGCTAATCATGTGTCTGTACTGCTAATCATGCGTCTGTACTGCTAATCATGCGTCTGTACTGATAATCATGTGTCTGTACTGCTAATCATGTGTCTGTACTGCTAATCATGTGTCTCTGTACTGCTAATCATGTGTCTCTGTACTGCTAATCATGTGTCTCTGTACTGCTAATCATGTGTCTCTGTACGGCTAATCATGTGTCTCTGTACTGCAAATCATGTGTCTCTGTACTGCTAATCATGTGTCTATACTGCTAATCATGTGTCTGTACTGCTAATCATGTGTCTGTACTGCTAATCATGTGTCTATACTGCTAATCATGTGTCTCTGTACTGCTAATCATGTGTCTCTGTACTGCTAATCATGTGTCTCTGTACTGCTAATCATGTGTCTCTGTACTGCTAATCATGTGTCTCTGTACTGCTAATCATGTGTCTCTGTACTGCTAATCATGTGTCTCTGTACTGCTAATCATGTGTCTCTGTACTGCTAATCATGTGTCTCTGTACTGCTAATCATGTGTCTCTGTACTGCTAATCATGTGTCCTTGAAGTACATTGACATTGGCCCTCGTTTCTTCTAGGTTATTAATGATGTAATTTAGATGTGTAACACTTTTTCTTAGAAAGTCCTGTTGATACAATTTAAAATAAAAACCCAGTCCACAGTTATGCTCTTGTGCCATACTTCTTGTCTTCATACTTAGTAATGGCTTATTAATTACAGCACTAATGTGTCCTACATTTCAGGAAGACGCTGTTGTTTACATAATGCATTGTTTCCTGTGCCTGCACACAGCCTACACCCAGAGGTTATATTCTGAGGACTGAACGTGCCCCTGTTTAATTGAATGCAGTGCACCATTTTAATTGTGTTTTGGGGCTTATCACCCGCGACCATATTCCCATAAATGTTTCCCCTTCTGATGTCACTTGCTCGTTCCCCTCGCTAATTCCCCTACGCCATATTTTTCTCTCTCTGTCTACACAGCGAACTCCGATGCCCTCCAAGCCATGGTTCCTGAAAACAGCATAGACTCAGAAGGGTAAGTATCCTGTCATGACTTCTGTAATAAAACCCTGGCTGCTGCTGCTAGCTTCCCGAAGTCCAACTTTATCAGCACTATTTAAATATACATCAAATCTGAAAGGGAACATTTTAAAGTAGCTCACAACCTCCTCTTAATGTTGTCTGATGTCTTTAACATTGAGGCCTATTTGGGACGGCAGGTAGCCTAGTGGTTAGAGTGTAGGGGTGGCAGGTAGCCTAGTGGTTAGAGTTGAGGGGCGGCAGGTAGCCTAGTGGGTAGAGTTGAGGGGCGGCAGGTAGCCTAGTGGTTAGAGTGTAGGGGCGGCAGGTAGCCTAGTGGTTAGAGTGTAGGGGCGGCAGGTAGCCTAGTGGTTAGAGTGTAGGGACGGCAGGTAGCCTAGTGGTTAGAGTGTAGGGGCGGCAGGTAGCCTAGTGGTTAGAGTGTAGGGGCGGCAGGTAGCCTAGTGGTTAGAGTGTAGGGGCGGCAGGTAGCCTAGTGGTTAGAGTGTAGGGGCGGCAGGTAGCCTAGTGGTTAGAGTGTAGGGGCGGCAGGTAGCCTAGTGGTTAGAGTGTAGGGGCGGCAGGTAGCCTAGTGGTTAGAGTGTAGGGGCGGCAGGTAGCCTAGTGGTTAGAGTGTAGGGGCGGCAGGTAGCCTAGTGGTTAGAGTGTAGGGGCGGCAGGTAGCCTAGTGGTTAGAGTGTAGGGGCGGCAGGTAGCCTAGTGGTTAGAGTGTAGGGGCGGCAGGTAGCCTAGTGGTTAGAGTGTAGAGGGAGCAGGTAGCCTAGTGGTTAGAGTGTAGGGGCGGCAGGTAGCCTAGTGGTTAGAGTGGAGGGGCGGCAGGTAGCCTAGTGGTTAGAGTGGAGGGGCGGCAGGTAGCCTAGTGGTTAGAGTGGAGGGGCGGCAGGTAGCCTAGTGGTTAGAGCGGAGGGGCGGCAGGTAGCCTAGTGGTTAGAGCGTAGGGGAGGCAGGTAGCCTAGTGGTTAGAGCGGAGGGGCGGCAGGTAGCCTAGTGGTTAGAGTGGAGGGGCGGCAGGTAGCCTAGTGGTTAGAGTGGAGGGGCGGCAGGTAGCCTAGTGGTTAGAGTGGAGGGGCGGCAGGTAGCCTAGTGGTTAGAGTGGAGGGGCGGCAGGTAGCCTAGTGGTTAGAGTGGAGGGGCGGCAGGTAGCCTAGTGGTTAGAGTGTAGGGGCGGCAGGTAGCCTAGTGGTTAGAGTGGAGGGGCGGCAGGTAGCCTAGTGGTTAGAGTGTAGGGACGGCAGGTAGCCTAGTGGTTAGAGTGGAGGGGCGGCAGGTAGCCTAGTGGTTAGAGCGTTGGGCCAGTAACCGAAAGGTTGCTGGATCGAATCCCTGAGCTGACAAGGTAAAAATCTGTCATTCTGCCGTTGAACAAGGCAGTTGTAGACCGTTTTACATTGTTAATAAGATTTGTTTCTTAACTGACTTGCCTCGTTCAATTTCAAAATAAAGTAAATATGAACATTGTCAGAAATTCCACCAAAAGGACTGGTTTCCACTTGGGTGTGATTACTTTCCAAGCCACTAGATGGCAATGGTGTCCCTTTTTTTTTTTTTTTTTCTGGCGCTGAAGTGGCTGTCGTTAGGTGGAAGTCAAGCTGGTCTCTCAGACATTGTTTATGGCTTGGTGAGTTTGGATGAAGGCCAGGACTTTTTACGACTCAGAATATCAATATGATCCTAACATTTTATATGATCATTCTGATTGTGCAACCGGGACCAGTCATCTCATAGAAACTGGAAATGAAACTACGGCTCCCTGCATTATACTACCATTCACTTACTAAACAGCTCAGGAATAGACCGACAGGAGCCTGATTCACAATCGTGACCTCTGACAGTTTCGTTGAGAATGTCTTGGTTGCTGTGAATGGTAAGTAGGTCTGACTTTACAGTTCATAGTCAGGGTGTGTGTATGTATGTATTCTTTGATGGACAAGGCCCTGACTATGAACTGTATGTAGGCGTGTGTGTGTGTGTGTGTGTCTATATATATATATATGCCTACATACACGCCTGCCTACATACACGCCTGCCTACATACACGCCTGCCTACATACACGCCTGCCTACATACACGCCTGCCTACATACACGCCTGCCTACATACATGCATACATACATACATACATACATACCAACCGAAGAGCCAGAGAGTGCTGGCACTCACAACCATAAATGGTGTCCAAGGAGGGATGACTGCAGAGAGAGGAGAGGAGGTATTTTACGTGTGGGGTGACGTTCAGGATGAATAAATCATAGCGTGGCGAGTCAGGATGAGGTATGGCCACGACATTGGGTGTTCCGGCACAGTCCGCGGGACAGGACACCACAATGTGTGGGTCTCTCTCTCTCTCTCAATGTGCTTTATTGGCACGACCTAACAATGTACATATTGCTGAAGCTTATTTGGGATAGTTACAATATTAAACTAATAATAATGAACATTGTCAACGGTAACAACAATAACCAACGGTCAAAACAACTCTGCATGGAGGGCTCTCTCTCTCTATTTGTCTCTCTCTCTCTGTCGCTCTCTCTCTCTATTTGTCTCTGTCTCTCTCTGTCGCTCTCTCTCTCTGTCGCTCTCTCTCTCTGTCGCTCTCTCTCTCTGTCGCTCTCTCTCTCTGTCGCTCTCTCTCTCTGTCGCTCTCTCTCTCTGTCGCTCTCTCTCTGTCGCTCTCTCTGTCGCGCTCTCTCCCTCTGTCTCTCTCTCTCTGTCGCTCTCTCTCTCTCTCTCTCTCTGTCGCTCTCTCTCTCTCTCTCTGTCTCTCTCTCGCTCTCTCTCTCTCTCTCTCTCTCTGTCGCTCTCGCTCTCTGTTGCTCTCTCTCTCTCTCTCTCTCTCTGTTGCTCTCTCTCTCTCTGTTGCTCTCTCTCTCTCTCTGTTGCTCTCTCTCTCTCTCTGTTGCTCTCTCTCTCTCTCTGTCGCTCTCTCTCTCTCTGTCGCTCTCTCTCTCTCTGTCGCTCTCTCTCTCTCTGTCGCTCTCTCTCTCTCTGTCGCTCTCTCTCTCGCTCTCTCTCTCGCTCTCTCTCTGGCTCTGGCTCTGGCTCTCTCTCTGGCTCTCTCTCTGGCTCTCTCTCGCTCTCTCTCTCGCTCTCTCTCTGGCTCTCTCCCTCTGTCTCTCTCTCTCTGTCGCTCTCTCTCTGTCGCTCTCTCTCTCGCTCTCTCGCTCTCTCGCTCTCTCTCCTGTCGCTCTCTCTCTCTCCTGTCGCTCTCTCTCTCTCCTGTCGCTCTCTCTCTCTCCTGTCGCTCTCTCGCTCTCTCTCTGTCGCTCTCTCTCTGTCGCTCTCTCTCTGTCGCTCTCTCTCTGTCGCTCTCTCTCTGTCGCTCTCTCTCTGTCGCTCTCTCTCGCTCTCTCTCGCTCTCTCTCGCTCTCTCTCTCGCTCTCTCTCTCGCTCTCTCTCTCGCTCTCTCTCTGGCTCTCTCTCGCTCTCTCTCTCGCTCTCTCTCGCTCTCTCTCTCGCTCTCTCTCTCGCTCTCTCTCTGGCTCTCTCTCGCTCTCTCTCTGGCTCTCTCTCGCTCTCTCTCTGGCTCTCTCTCTCTCTCTCTCTCTCTCTCTCTGGCTCTCTCTCTCTCTCTGGCTCTCTCTCTCTCTCTGGCTCTCTCTCTCTCTGGCTCTCTCTCTCTCTGGCTCTCTCTCTCTCTCTGGCTCTCTCTCTCTCTCTGGCTCTCTCTCTCTGGCTCTCTCTCTCTCTCTGGCTCTCTCTCTCTCTCTGGCTCTCTCTCTCTCTCTGGCTCTCTCTCTCTCTCTGTCTCTCTCTCTCTCTCTCTGGCTCTCTCTCTCTCTCTGGCTCTCTCTCTCTCTCTCTGGCTCTCTCTCTCTCTCTCTGGCTCTCTCTCTCTCTCTGGCTCTGGCTCTCTCTCTGGCTCTGGCTCTGGCTCTCTCTCTGGCTCTCTCTCTGGCTCTCTCTCGCTCGCTCTCTCGCTCTCTCTCTGGCTCTCTCTGGCTCTCTCTGGCTCTCTCTCGCTCGCTCTCTCGCTCGCTCTCTCGCTCGCTCGCTCTCTCTCTGATGCTCGCTCGCTCTCGCTCGCTCTCTCTCTGATGCTCGCTTGCTCACTCTCTCTGATGCTCGCTCGCTCGCTCTCTCTCTGACGCTCGCTCGCTCGCTCTCTCTCTGACGCTCGCTCGCTCGCTCTCTCTCTGACGCTCGCTCGCTCGCTCTCTCTCTGACGCTCGCTCGCTCGCTCGCTCTCTGACGCTCGCTCGCTCGCTCGCTCTCTGACGCTCGCCCGCTCGCTCTCTCTCTGACGCTCGCTCGCTCGCTCTCTCTGACGCTCGCCCGCTCGCTCTCTCTCTGACGCTCGCTCGCTCGCTCTCTCTGACGCTCGCTCGCTCGCTCTCTCTGACGCTCGCTCGCTCGCTCTCTCTCTGACGTTCGCTCGCTCGCTCTCTCTCTGACGCTCGCTCGCTCTCTCTCTGACGCTCGCTCGCTCTCTCTCTCTCTGACGCTCGCTCGCTCGCTCTCTCTCTGACGCTCGCTCGCTCGCTCTCTCTCTGACGCTCGCTCGCTCGCTCTCTCTCTGACGCTCGCTCGCTCGCTCTCTCTCTGACGCTCGCTCGCTCGCTCTCTCTCTGACGCTCGCTCGCTCGCTCTCTCTCTGACGCTCGCTCGCTCGCTCTCTCTGACGCTCGCTCGCTCGCTCTCTCTCTGACGCTCGCTCGCTCGCTCTCTCTCTGACGCTCGCTCGCTCGCTCTCTCTCTGACGCTCGCTCGCTCGCTCTCTCTCTGACGCTCGCTCGCTCGCTCTCTCTCTGACGCTCGCTCGCTCGCTCTCTCTCTGACGCTCGCTCGCTCTCTCTCTGACGCTCGCTCGCTCTCTCTCTGACGCTCGCTCGCTCTCTCTCTGACGCTCGCTCGCTCTCTCTCTGACGCTCGCTCGCTCTCTCTCTGACGCTCGCTCGCTCTCTCTCTGACGCTCGCTCGCTCTCTCTCTGACGCTCGCTCGCTCTCTCTCTGACGCTCGCTCGCTCGCTCTCTCTCTGACGCTCGCTCGCTCGCTCTCTCTGACGCTCGCTCGCTCGCTCTCTCTCTGACGCTCGCTCGCTCGCTCTCTCTCTGACGCTCGCTCGCTCGCTCTCTCTCTGACGCTCGCTCGCTCGCTCTCTCTCTGACGCTCGCTCGCTCGCTCTCTCTCTGACGCTCGCTCGCTCGCTCTCTCTCTGACGCTCGCTCGCTCTCTCTCTCTCTGACGCTCGCTCGCTCTCTCTCTCTCTGACGCTCGCTCGCTCTCTCTCTGACGCTCGCTCGCTCTCTCTCTGACGCTCGCTCGCTCTCTCTCTGACGCTCGCTCGCTCTCTCTCTGACGCTCGCTCGCTCTCTCTCTGACGCTCGCTCGCTCTCTCTCTGACGCTCGCTCGCTCTCTCTCTGACGCTCGCTCGCTCTCTCTCTGACGCTCGCTCGCTCTCTCTCTGTCGCTCGCTCGCTCTCTCTCTGTCGCTCGCTCGCTCTCTCTCTGTCGCTCGCTCGCTCTCTCTCTCTCTGTCGCTCGCTCGCTCTCTCTCTCTCTGTCGCTCGCTCGCTCTCTCTCTGTCGCTCGCTCGCTCTCTCTCTGTCGCTCGCTCTCTGTGTCGCTCGCTCTCTGTGTCTCTCTCTGTCGCTCGCTCGCTCTCTCTCTCTGTCGCTCGCTCGCTCTCTCTCTCTGTCGCTCGCTCGCTCTCTCTCTGTCGCTCGCTCGCTATCTCTCTGTCGCTCGCTCGCTCTCTCTCTGTCGCTCTCTCGCTCTCTCTGTCGCTCGCTCGCTCTCTCTCTGTCGCTCGCTCGCTCTCTCTCTGTCGCTCGCTCGCTCTCTCTGTCGCTCGCTCGCTCTCTCTCTGTCGCTCGCTCGCTCTCTCTCTGTCACTCGCTCGCTCTCTCTATGTCGCTCGCTCGCTCTCTGTCGCTCGCTCGCTCTCTCTCTCTGTCGCTCGCTCGCTCTCTCTCGCTCTCTGTCTGTCGCTCTCTCTCTGTCACTCGCTCTCTCTCTCTCTGTCGCTCGCTCTCTCTCTCTCTGTCGCTCGCTCTCTCTCTGTCGCTCGCTCGCTCTCTCTCTGTCGCTCTCTCTCTGTCGCTCGCTCGCTCTCTCTCTGTCGCTCGCTCTCTCTCTCTCTGTCGCTCGCTCGCTCTCTCTCTCTGTCGCTCGCTCTCTGTCGCTCGCTCTCGCTCTCTGTCTGTCGCTCTCTCTCTGTCGCTCGCTTTCTCTCTTGCTGTCGCTGTTTCTCTATCTCTGGATGCGGTATTTAACTTCCTGTCCTCGACTTGCTGCAGTGCTCTCTCTCTCTCTCTCTCTCTCTCTCTCTCTCTCATCATTAATCCACACACTCAGTCCTGTTACTGTGCACCATCCCTCTGTCTACATGTCTCTCTCTCCTGTTACTGTGCACCATCCCTCTGTCTACATGTCTCTCTCTCCTGTTACTGTGCACCATCCCTCTGTCTACATGTCTCTCTCTCTCTCTCCTGTTACTGTGCACCATCCCTCTGTCTACATGTCTCTCCCTCTCTCCTGTTACTGTGCACCATCCCTCTGTCTACATGTCTCTCTCTCTCTCCTGTTACTGTGCACCATCCCTCTGTCTACATGTCTCTCTCTCTCTCTCCTGTTACTGTGCACCATCCCTCTACCTACATGTCTCTCTCTCCTGTTACTGTGCACCATCCCTCTGTCTACATGTCTCTCTCTCTCCTGTTACTGTGCACCATCCCTCTGTCTACATGTCTCTCTCTCTCCTGTTACTGTGCACCATCCCTCTGTCTACATGTCTCTCTCTCTCCTGTTACTGTGCACCATCCCTCTGTCTACATGTCTTCTCTGTGTTTCTTCCTGTTGTCCTCAGTTTTATCTTCCTTTCTGAATCCCTCCTTTATGAATTCTTCTCTTCAGCTGACTAAGTGTCTTGCGACAAACTAACCTATTTCTTTCAAGTCGCTCTCTTCCCCTTCTAGCCTCTTTATCTATGCATCTCTCTCCCTCGTCCTCCTCTCTCTTCCCCTTCTAGCCTCTTTATCTATGCATCTCTCTCCCTCGTCTTCCTCTCTCTCCCTCGTCCTCCTCTCTCTTCCCCTTCTAGCCTCTTTATCTATGCATCTCTCTCCCTCATCTTCCTCTCTTTCCCTAGTCTTCCTCTCGCTTTCCCCTTCATCAGCCAAAGCTTCCAGGACAATTTCCAAATGCTATGGTAATGGAGACAAATAAAAGTGTGGTGCTCTGATTCCCGCAGGCGCAAACAGCCGTCTCTGACACCACTTAAGTCCTTACACTCTACAGTCCATGGAGTGATAGACAGTACAGTCCTCTACACCAGGAGAACACACATTGGGTTAGTGATGGACAGTACAGTCCTCTCTAAACCAGGAGAACACACATTGGGTTAGTGATGGACAGTCCTCTCTACACCAGGAGAACAAACATTGGGTTAGTGATAGACAGTACAGTCCTCTACACCAGGAGAACACACATTGGGTTAGTGATAGACAGTACAGTCCTCTACACCAGGAGAACACACATTGGGTTAGTGATGGACAGTACAGTCCTCTCTACACCAGGAGAACACACATTGGGTTAGTGATAGACAGTACAGTCCTCTCTACACCAGGAGAACACACATTGGGTTAGTGATAGACAGTACAGTCCTCTACACCAGGAGAACACACATTGGGTTAGTGATGGACAGTCCTCTCTACACCAGGAGAACACACATTGGGTTAGTGATGGACAGTCCTCTCTACACCAGGAGAACACGCATTGGGTTAGTGATGGACAGTACAGTCCTCTCTACACCAGGAGAACACACATTGGGTTAGTGATGGACAGTCCTCTCTACACCAGGAGAACACACATTGGGTTAGTGATAGACAGTACAGTCCTCTCTACACCAGGAGAACACACATTGGGTTAGTGATAGACAGTACAGTCCTCTACACCAGGAGAACACACATTGGGTTAGTGATGGACAGTACAGTCCTCTCTACACCAGGAGAACACACATTGGGTTAGTGATGGACAGTCCTCTCTATACCAGGAGAACACACATTGGGTTAGTAATAGACAGTCCTCTACACCAGGAGAACACACATTGGGTTAGTGATGGACAGTCCTCGCTACACCAGGAGAACACACATTGGGTTAGTGATGGACAGTCCTCTCTACACCAGGAGAACACACATTGGGTTAGTGATGGACAGTCCTCTCTACACCAGGAGAACACACATTGGGTTAGTGATAGACAGTACAGTCCTCTACACCAGGAGAACACACATTGGGTTAGTGATAGACAGTACAGTCCTCTCTACACCAGGAGAACACACATTGGGTTAGTGATAGACAGTACAGTCCTCTCTACACCAGGAGAACACACATTGGGTTAGTGATGGACAGTACAGTCCTCTCTACACCAGCAGAACACACATTGGGTTAGTGATAGACAGTACAGTCCTCTCTACACCAGCAGAACACACATTGGGTTAGTGATCGACAGTACAGTCCTCTCTACACCAGGAGAACACACACCAGAACACCAGGAGAACACACATGAGGTCACGTTATGAAGAGCAGAAGTCTAGACATGTACTAGACATGTACTAGACATGTAGTGTCAACGGGGAGGTCATCACGTTATGAAGAGCAGAAGTCTAGACATGTAGTGTCGAAGGGGAGATCATCACATTATGAAGAGCAGAAGTCTAGACATGTAGTGTCAATGGGGAGGTCACATTATGAAGAGCAGAAGTCTAGACATGTAGTGTCAACGGGGAGGTCATCACGTTATGAAGAGCAGAAGTCTAGACATGTAGTGTCGAAGGGGAGGTCATCACGTTATGAAGAGCAGAAGTCTAGACATGTAGTGTCGAAGGGGAGGTCATCACGTTATGAAGAGCAGAAGTCTAGACATGTAGTGTCGAAGGGTAGGTCATCACGTTATGAAGAGCAGAAGTCTAGACATGTAGTGTCGAAGGGGAGGTCATCACATTATGAAGAGCAGAAGTCTAGACATGTAGTGTCGAAGGGGAGGTCATCACATTATGAAGAGCAGAAGTCTAGACATGTAGTGTCAACGGGGAGGTCATCACGTTATGAAGAGCAGAAGTCTAGACATGTAGTGTCAACGGGGAGGTCATCACATTATGAAGAGCAGAAGTCTAGACATGTAGTGTCAACGGGGAGGTCATCACGTTATGAAGAGCATAAGTCTAGACATGTAGTGTCAACGGGGAGGTCATCACGTTATGAAGAGCAGAAGTCTAGACAGAGTTTGTTTTTTTTGGTCACCGCTCTGCATTGAATTTCATATTTTCATATTGGACTTGACTTGTTTTAGTGGACTCAGATGTGTTTACTACTGGGCTGTAGCTAAAACCTGCACACCATGTATCCTTCAGGACCAGGGTTCACCATGTCTACTAGTGTCTTCTACTGTCTGAGGTTAAGAAAACATTTTTAAATTAAATCTTGATTTGCGTACGTCGCAAGCCCAGTTACTACTTGGTGGAAGCGACCATTACAGTTGTGAATTTTTGGGAATAAGAGCCTGCCAACTTTGCACAGTTCTCAGCAAAATGTAAAGACTGTGGGATGTGTAGACTTTCGCTAGTGTAAAGACTGGGATGTGTAGACTTTCGCTAAATGTAAAGACTGGGATGTGTAGACTTTCGCTAGTGTAAAGACTGGGATGTGTAGACTTTCGCTAGTGTAAAGACTGGGATGTGTAGACTTTCGCTAGTGTAAAGACTGGGATGTGTAGACTTTCACTAGTGTAAAGACTGGGATGTGTAGACTTTCACTAGTGTAAAGACTGGGATGTGTAGACTTTCGCTAGTGTAAAGACTGGGATGTGTAGACTTTCGCTAGTGTAAAGACTGGGATGTGTAGACTTTCGCTAGTGTAAAGACTGGGATGTGTAGACTTTCGCTAGTGTAAAGACTGGGATGTGTAGACTTTCGCTAATGTAAAGACTGGGATGTGTAGACTTTCGCTAAATGTAAAGACTGGGATGTGTAGACTTTCGCTAATGTAAAGACTGGGATGTGTAGACTTTCGCTAATGTAAAGACTGGGATGTTTAGACTTTCACTAGTGTAAAGACTGGGATGTGTAGACTTTCACTAGTGTAAAGACTGGGATGTGTAGACTTTCACTAGTGTAAAGACTGGGATGTGTAGACTTTCGCTAGTGTAAAGACTGGGATGTGTAGACTTTCGCTAGTGTAAAGACTGGGATGTGTAGACTTTCGCTAATGTAAAGACTGGGATGTGTAGACTTTCGCTAGTGTAAAGACTGGGATGTGTAGACTTTCACTAGTGTAAAGACTGGGATGTGTAGACTTTCGCTAGTGTAAAGACTGGGATGTGTAGACTTTCACTAGTGTAAAGACTGGGATGTGTAGACTTTCGCTAAATGTAAAGACTGGGATGTGTAGACTTTCACTAGTGTAAAGACTGGGATGTGTAGACTTTCGCTAGTGTAAAGACTGTGGGATGTGTAGACTTTCGCTAGTGTAAAGACTGGGATGTGTAGACTTTCGCTAGTGTAAAGACTGTGGGATGTGTAGACTTTCGCTAGTGTAACGACTGTGGGATGTGTAGACTAGTGTCTGTATCACCAGTTTGCTTCTTCCTCTCTTTTCCTCCACAGCCCACCACTGACTCCCACCTCCCCCACCCTCTCAGTGACCCCCGTCTCGCCTCGTGTCCCGGCGGGACTTGCCAGACACACCTGCAACCACCTGCACACCATCGGAGGCATGGGGGGCCTCAGCAGCGTCTGCAACCGCTGCAATCACAAGAAGTGGCCCCTGATGAGGCGCGTGTCCACCAAGAGGATAGTAGACAGGAGGAGCCACGGAGAGGTCACTGTGTTGGCTGTGGGGAGGTGAGAGATCATAAGTGGTTTCCATGTATTTGATACCATTCCGCTCCCAACCATTACCACGAAGCCCATCCTCCCCAATTAAGGTGCCACCAACCTCCTGTGGTCTATAGAGAAGTCTTGTCTGTGTGAGCGGGATGACTGTGTGTGAATTATTTTCTCTCAGAGAGCCAGTTGAAGTGAAGTGTATCAAGCCATCCTCCCTGTCTGCTTCCGGTCCTGTAGAGGAGCTGATCTGAATGCAGAGGGACCTGGTGCTTTTTCATTAGCTCATCCAGATAAATGGAAGTGTATGTACGGGGCCACACTGAGCAGGGAGGGAATAGCCATTACCTGATTTTAATTGAATCTGTGTAGTGTCGTGCCAGAGTGATGTCTCGTGTTGAGCTCCTCAGTGAGAATCATAACATAGGCCCTGGACCAAGAGGTCCTATAGCGCCGATAACAGCACACTATACTGTATTTTATAATCTACTGGTACTGATGCACGGACCGGTTTGGGTTTTTACTTCTACATCCTGTTAAATCCACATCAAGAAGGTGGAGGAGACATGCTAAAGAAGGATTGTTAGGGGCCTCCCGAGTGGTGCAGTGGTCTAAGGCCCTGCATCGCAGTGCTAGCTGAGCCACTAGAGATCCTGGTTCGAGTCCAGGCTCTGTCGCAGCCGACCGGGAGACCCATGGGGGCGGCGCACAGTTGGCTCAGCGTCGTCCGGGTTAGGGGAGGATTTGGCCAGCAGGGATGTCCTTGTCCCATCGCACACCAGCGACTCCTGTGGCGGGCCGAGCGCAGTGCACGCTGACACGGTCGCCAGGTGTACGGTGTCTCCTCAGAAGCGTATGTGCGGCTGGCTTCAGGAGATATATATTCTAATAGTTGTCTGAGTAGTTGATTTCTCCGGTTATTGTCAGTTGCATGTTGATTCCCATGGTGCTATGTCCTCTTTATCACCAGTGTTATATCCTCTTTATCACCAGTGTTATATCCTCTTTATCACCAGTGTTATATCCTCGTTATCACCAGTGTTATATCCTCGTTATCACCAGTGTTATGTCCTCTTTATCACCAGTGTTATATCCTCTATCACCAGTGTTATATCCTCTTTATCACCAGTGTTATATCCTCTTTATCACCAGTGTTATATCCTCGTTATCACCAGTGTTATATCCTCTTTATCACCAGTGTTATATCCTCTATCACCAGTGTTATATCCTCGTTATCACCAGTGTTATGTCCTCTTTATCACCAGTGTTATATCCTCTTTATCACCAGTGTTATATCCTCTTTATCACCAGTGTTATATCCTCGTTATCACCAGTGTTATATCCTCGTTATCACCAGTGTTATGTCCTCTTTATCACCAGTGTTATATCCTCTATCACCAGTGTTATATCCTCTTTATCACCAGTGTTATATCCTCTTTATCACCAGTGTTATATCCTCGTTATCACCAGTGTTATATCCTCTTTATCACCAGTGTTATATCCTCTATCACCAGTGTTATATCCTCTATCACCAGTGTTATATCCTCTATCACCAGTGTTATATCCTCTATCACCAGTGTTATATCCTCTTTATCACCAGTGTTATATCCTCTTTGTCACCAGTGTTATATCCTCTTTGTCACCAGTGTTATATCCTCTTTGTCACCAGTGT
The DNA here is from genome assembly GCF_013265735.2 of Oncorhynchus mykiss. Taxonomy (NCBI): domain Eukaryota; kingdom Metazoa; phylum Chordata; class Actinopteri; order Salmoniformes; family Salmonidae; genus Oncorhynchus; species Oncorhynchus mykiss. Next base: position 57,908,420 of record NC_048585.1, on the reverse strand, counting down.
TATATCCTCTTTGTCACCAGTGTTATATCCTCTTTGTCACCAGTGTTATATCCTCTTTGTCACCAGTGTTATATCCTCTTTGTCATTGTCACCAGTGTTATATCCTCTTTATCACCAGTGTTATATCCTCTTTATCACCAGTGTTATATCCTCTTTATCACCAGTGTTATATCCTCTTTGTCATTGTCACCAGTGTTATATCCTCTTTGTCACCAGTGTTATATCCTCTTTGTCACCAGTGTTATATCCTCTTTGTCACCAGTGTTATGCTGTGATCTATCCCTGCCAGGTTCCGTGTTACCAAGTGTGACAAGGAGAGGCCCGTCAGAGAAAGGAGGACCATGCTCAGCACTGATTCCAACGGGAGCATGCCGGCGTCGCCCACGGAGAAGGAACCCTTTGAGAGCAGGACCATCTCTGAGTCACATCAGGTCTGTCTGAGAGTGACATTCAGTCCGATTCACCCGGGTACACACAGGTTTTCATCCAATAGGGTCTGTCTGAGAGTGACATTCAATCTGATTCACCCGGGTACACACAGGTTTTCATCCAATAGGGTCTGTCTGAGAGTGACATTCAGTCCGATTCACCCGGGTACACACAGGTTTTCATCCAATAGGGTCTGTCTGAGGGTGACATTCAGTCCGATTCACCCGGGTACACACAGGTTTTCATCCAATAGGGTCTGTCTGAGAGTGACATTCAGTCTGATTCACCCGGGTACACACAGGTTTTCATCCAATAGGGTCTGTCTGAGAGTGACATTCAGTCTGATTCACCCGGGTACACACAGGTTTTCATCCAATAGGGTCTGTCTGAGAGTGACATTCAATCTGATTCACCCGGGTACACACAGGTTTTCATCCAATAGGGTCTGTCTGAGAGTGACATTCAGTCCGATTCACCCGGGTACACACAGGTTTTCATCCAATAGGGTCTGTCTGAGAGTGACATTCAGTCCGATTCACCCGGGTACACACAGGTTTTCATCCAATAGGGTCTGTCTATAGTGACATGGACCAAACTCCCAGGCATTTCTGTATTTGAATAGAGTCTGTATTTGAGGCATTTTTCATTGTAACTTCCCGCATTGACTAGGTACCGGCACCTCCTGTATATAGCCTTGCTATTGTTACCTTTTTAAAAATATATTTTTCACTTTAGTTTATTTGGTAAAGATTTTCTTAAGTAACAGTGAAGTTCAAGAAGAGTTAAGGGCTTGTCAGGAAGCTTTTCACGGTAAGGTCTACTACACGTGTTGTATTCGGCGCATGTGACAAAGTTAGATTTGGGTAAATGTGAATTTACTGAAGTGTGATTTCCTCCTCCCCTTTCCGTTAGGATCCCAAGGAAGACGGGGCTGATCCGAAGGAAGACGGGGCTGATCCAAAGTGACAGAAACCAAGGTGACTTTCTATTGGGCTCCAAAGTCCTATCCAAGCTGTTTTATCTGGGCCACTTTTTAAGTAACATGTTCCAAACTCCTTTTGATAAAACATCCTCATTTCCTCTACAGAGCAGCGCATGGCTTCCTGAACAGAGCCAAGGGGGGAAATATGATCATTTGCAACACTTTTTAAACCCAGAATCGGACCGAAGAGAAGCATCGGCGCGCGAAGAGCAGCAGAGGCGATCCAGGGGGTAAACCCCTCCCTGTCCCCGTCTCCTTTGATGATCAGATGAGACAAGACAGCGGTGTTGATGGTGAATTAGAGGATGAAGATGAGACCGGTTACTCTCTCTCTATCAAACTTGGCCCTCTGTCCCGGGTAGGGTAGCGGAAAGGGTGTCTAGTATACCGTGTTAGAAAGGGCCATTGTGCCTTCATCAGACAGTGAGTCACTGGTAGTGCCACCCCCCCCACACCCTCTCGTCACCAAAGATGTGGAAACCACCACCAAACGTTAATGATTGATTCTTTTTTTTCTTCCCGATTCCGCTGCCAAGGAGGAAAACCACAAACGCTCACCTGACCAGGAAGTTGAGATTGCATTGGGGGTTGTGTGAGCCAAGAGCCAATAAACTGTGCAGTGTGTTGGCGCCAAATACACAATCTCTGCCTAGCCTTCACGTCCTCTTCTGACCGCCTGGGCAAAGACGGGTTGAATCCAAGTTGTTTCCACCTCATTTAAACCCCCAGAATCTATCGTGACGTTGAATCAACGTGAAAAACTAGTTGGATTTGCAAAAAGTCATCAACGTAAGGGAATTTATAAAAAACATTTTAAAAAATCACCCAACTTTGAACCTAAATCCAGTGACAGTGATTTATTTGTATTGTTTTGTTTTTTTTACATTAGTTGACAACTCAACCAATAATAATGTTGAACGGACCGCTTCCAATTGGCTCATTTCCCCACTCCCCTCCCCTGTAACTATTCCCCAGGTCGTTGCTGTAAATGAGGTGTTCTCAGGACTATCTCGTCCCCTTCTAGAACTCCAATGGAGTACATTAACTAGGTTTATATGGTGAGGAGAAATTTCCTCATCACCTTTTAAAAAAAAAAAAAAAAAAAAAAACAATTTATCTTTTGGTTGTCACGGTGACGTATGGAACCGCTTCTGATTCCACCCCAATGAAACTACCTATTTTAATTGGCCGTTGACTCGTCTCTTTGCCAATATTACGTGTGGTTTCTATTCGAAGGAGCTGAACAAATCCATTTTAAACTTCAGTAGGAGGCCTTGATCGATGCACAGACAGTCTTCGTCGGAACGGCTAGTAGCAGCTGTCTTGTGTGTCTCACTGAGTTTGAGTACGGTGGTATGTGGTGGGGATGTAGACTTTGTGTGAGAGACTTCTTTTTTTTTGTGTGTGTGTGTGTGTGTATTTCTCAACGTGAATCATGAGGTCAAATGTTTTGTTTTCTATGGTGAATAAGGTTTTTTTTTTTTAGTCCAGGACTTGGAAACATGAACATTACCTTTAGAAGAAAAAAAAACGGTATTTTTAAAAATCTAGAACAGGAGCTGAACCAAAATTATTATACAATGCAAAAAAATATATGTATATATTTCTCAGTGAGGAGAAGTCTTGTGATCAAATGTGTTTAAAATGTCATTTATACTGTAACAATTAATCTATTGACTCCCATTTGCCATGAATTGTAAACAAATGTCAAAGTATGTTAAAACGGACAGTGTTTCAAATGAACCAATACCAAAGCCAAAACTATTTTCTGGGCGGGATTACTTTTTAAGCTTTCCATTCGTCAACGAGTAGGCCTGCATTGAGCCAACCTGAACCACGTACAACGAACGGTACTCCAATCCATAATCTACCATCAGACATAAAACAAACCAAAAGAAAAGGGGTTTCAACCGTCTCAAAGTTTTCCCTGTGAACGTCTCCTCGTAGATGAAGGAAGAAGAGACAAATCCACTTTAGGTTTTTGAGGAATGGCGAACTTTTTTTGGGCTAATTTTAAAACTGGAATGTCTTTCATCTAAGAGCTTTAATATCAATAAAAAAAATTAATGTTTTGAGGATTTTCTCCAAAAAGCATTTGTTTATGTGAAATAGGAATGTTTTGAGTGTCTGACCTATTCAGTATCATTCAATGTGTTTTGTTATTTGCTCTCACGTTTGCTTTGGAGACTTTATCGTCTTATCAAAACCTTTTAAAACTGTTGTATGAAAATGTATTTAAAAAATAAAGCAAACTGACTGAAAAAAAAACTTGTAATGTTTTTGCCATTTTATGTTGACAGTTGACACTAATAAAAATAAAAAAAATACTATAGAATTGAATGAGTTTTTTTTAAGGAGAGAGATGACGTGTTTTTAACTCATTTAAATTGATTAATACCCATCTTTGTGTTTTGAAGTCTTCTCTTCAGTCATCTTTTCTACTCTTCCTCGTCCCCTCTATCACATTGTCTATTTTCAGTATTCAATAACCTGTCGTTTCTCTTTCTCGCTCTCTCCATTTCCTGCCCTCCTCGTGATTACTTATCGTGGTCGTTTTTAATAGATCTACTTTCCCTTTGTCTTGATGTCATAGTGTTGCCAGATGGAGGAGGTGACGAGATGTTTGTTCTTTGTCTTGATGTCATAGTGTTGCCAGATGGAGGAGGTGACGAGATGTTTGTTCTTTCCCTTTGTCTTGATGTCATAGTGCTGCCAGATGGAGGAGGTGACGAGATGTTTGTTCTTTGTCTTGATGTCATAGTGCTGCCAGATGGAGGAGGTGACGAGATGTTTGTTCTTTGTCTTGATGTCATAGTGCTGCCAGATGGAGGAGGTGACGAGATGTTTGTTCTTTGTCTTGATGTCATAGTGCTGCCAGATGGAGGAGGTGACGAGATGTTTGTTCTTTGTCTTGATGTCATAGTGCTGCCAGATGGAGGAGGTGACGAGATGTTTGTTCTTTGTCTTGATGTCATAGTGCTGCCAGATGGAGGAGGTGACGAGATGTTTGTTCTTTCCCTTTGTCTTGATGTCATAGTGCTGCCAGATGGAGGAGGTGACGAGATGTTTGTTCTTTCCCTTTGTCTTGATGTCATAGTGCTGCCAGATGGAGGAGGTGACGAGATGTTTGTTCTTTCCCTTTGTCTTGATGTCATAGTGCTGCCAGATGGAGGAGGTGACGAGATGTTTGTTCTTTGTCTTGATGTCATAGTGCTGCCAGATGGAGGAGGTGACGAGATGTTTGTTCTTTGTCTTGATGTCATAGTGCTGCCAGATGGAGGAGGTGACGAGATGTTTGTTCTTTGTCTTGATGTCATAGTGCTGCCAGATGGAGGAGGTGACGAGATGTTTGTTCTTTGTCTTGATGTCATAGTGCTGCCAGATGGAGGAGGTGACGAGATGTTTGTTCTTTGTCTTGATGTCATAGTGCTGCCAGATGGAGGAGGTGACGAGATGTTTGTTCTTTGTCTTGATGTCATAGTGCTGCCAGATGGAGGAGGTGACGAGATGTTTGTTCTTTGTCTTGATGTCATAGTGCTGCCAGATGGAGGAGGTGACGAGATGTTTGTTCTTTGTCTTGATGTCATAGTGCTGCCAGATGGAGGAGGTGACGAGATGTTTGTTCTTTGTCTTGATGTCATAGTGTTGCCAGATGGAGGAGGTGACGAGATGTTTGTTCTTTGTCTTGATGTCATAGTGCTGCCAGATGGAGGAGGTGACGAGATGTTTGTTCTTTGTCTTGATGTCATAGTGCTGCCAGATGGAGGAGGTGACGAGATGTTTGTTCTTTGTCTTGATGTCATAGTGTTGCCAGATGGAGGAGGTGACGAGATGTTTGTTCTTTGTCTTGATGTCATAGTGCTGCCAGATGGAGGAGGTGACGAGATGTTTGTTCTTTGTCTTGATGTCATTGTGCTGCCAGATGGAGGAGGTGACGAGATGTTTGTTCTTTGTCTTGATGTCATAGTGCTGCCAGATGGAGGAGGTGACGAGATGTTTGTTCTTTGTCTTGATGTCATAGTGTTGCCAGATGGAGGAGGTGACGAGATGTTTGTTCTTTGTCTTGATGTCATAGTGCTGCCAGATGGAGGAGGTGACGAGATGTTTGTTCTTTGTCTTGATGTCATAGTGCTGCCAGATGGAGGAGGTGACGAGATGTTTGTTCTTTGTCTTGATGTCATAGTGCTGCCAGATGGAGGAGGTGACGAGATGTTTGTTCTTTGTCTTGATGTCATAGTGCTGCCAGATGGAGGAGGTGACGAGATGTTTGTTCTTTGTCTTGATGTCATAGTGCTGCCAGATGGAGGAGGTGACGAGATGTTTGTTCTTTGTCTTGATGTCATAGTGCTGCCAGATGGAGGAGGTGACGAGATGTTTGTTCTTTGTCTTGATGTCATAGTGCTGCCAGATGGAGGAGGTGACGAGATGTTTGTTCTTTGTCTTGATGTCATAGTGCTGCCAGATGGAGGAGGTGACGAGATGTTTGTTCTTTGTCTTGATGTCATAGTGTTGCCAGATGGAGGAGGTGACGAGATGTTTGTTCTTTGTCTTGATGTCATAGTGCTGCCAGATGGAGGAGGTGACGAGATGTTTGTTCTTTGTCTTGATGTCATAGTGCTGCCAGATGGAGGAGGTGACGAGATGTTTGTTCTTTCCCTTTGTCTTGATGTCATAGTGCTGCCAGATGGAGGAGGTGACGAGATGTTTGTTCTTTGTCTTGATGTCATAGTGCTGCCAGATGGAGGAGGTGACGAGATGTTTGTTCTTTGTCTTGATGTCATAGTGTTGCCAGATGGAGGAGGTGACGAGATGTTTGTTCTTTGTCTTGATGTCATAGTGTTGCCAGATGGAGGAGGTGACGAGATGTTTGTTCTTTGTCTTGATGTCATAGTGCTGCCAGATGGAGGAGGTGACGAGATGTTTGTTCTTTGTCTTGATGTCATAGTGCTGCCAGATGGAGGAGGTGACGAGATGTTTGTTCTTTGTCTTGATGTCATAGTGCTGCCAGATGGAGGAGGTGACGAGATGTTTGTTCTTTGTCTTGATGTCATAGTGCTGCCAGATGGAGGAGGTGACGAGATGTTTGTTCTTTGTCTTGATGTCATAGTGCTGCCAGATGGAGGAGGTGACGAGATGGTTGTTCTTTGTCTTGATGTCATAGTGCTGCCAGATGGAGGAGGTGACGAGATGTTTGTTCTTTGTCTTGATGTCATAGTGCTGCCAGATGGAGGAGGTGACGAGATGTTTGTTTTTTCTTCTTTAGGACATGTAACGGCTGTTCAGGTGCTCCTGACGTAGTGACTGACAATCAAATTCATTACACACACACACACACACACACACACACACACACACACACACACACACACACACACACACACACACACACACACTGTTTCCATGGAGTTTGTGTGACTGTTGTATCTGTCCTTTTTGATGTTGTTGAGAGAGTGGAACAATATCCGTAGGCGAGTTATTAGTTCTGTAACACTACTCCCCACACCACTACGCACCACACTACAGGACATGGGATAGCATCGAGAGGACCTTCAGCAAATATTGACTCTGGGCTTGTTTGCCCTCGCTCTTACCTTGGACAAACTGGTGACACCCATCTCTCTCTCTCCCGTTCAATAGTCTTTGTTCACATGATGTCATAATAGTCTTTGTTCACATGATATGTCATTACTGTACATAATGCAATAGAAATATTAAGAGGACACTTTGAATCAATAACCCGGATATCATCCCACTAGGACCGTCTCCTCTCTGCTTTACGGAGCCGGCTGCTCAGTGCTGCAGGGCTGTGTTCATAAGGTCACTACAGTACCAATGTGACTCATGTTGACATGCCATTTTGTATAGTGTATCATTAGTAACATTTAATCATTGGATTTATCAGTGGAGGCTGGTGGGAGGTGCCATAGGAGGACGGGCTCATTGTATTGGCTGGAATGGAGTCTGTGGTTTCCATACAAACGTGTGTTTTGATACCGTTCCAGCCAATACAATGAGCCCGTTCTCCTATAGCTCCTCCCACCAGCCTCCACTGGTATTTATCTAGGAAGCCAAAGTCAGAGCTCAGCCTCTGTTTCTGGGTGTTGGCCAAGAGGAAGAAGCTGTCAGCCCCCGGGGGAAAACTTTAAACATTAAGTGAGCGTGGGCAGTAGGTCTGTCTATTCAATGATTAACACCTTACTAAAGCTTTGTGACAACAGCAATGACCTTCCAGTGGTTCACACTCACTGAGTAACCTCACCTAGATCTGAAGGCACTAAGTAACCTCACCTAGATCTGAAGGCACTGAGTAACCTCACCTAGATCTGAAGGCACCGAGTAACCTCACCTAGATCTGAAGGCACCGAGTAACCTCACCTAGATCTGAAGGCACCGAGTAACCTCACCTAGATCTGAAGGCACCGAGTAACCTCACCTAGATCTGCAGGCACTGAGTAACCTCACCTAGATCTGAAGGCACTGAGTAACCTCACCTAGATCTGAAGGCACTGAGTAACCTCACCTAGATCTGAAGGCACTGAGTAACCTCACCTAGATCTGAAGGCACTGAGTAACCTCACCTAGATCTGAAGGCACTGAGTAACCTCACCTGAGAGCTCAAGGCTTGTTCCACACAGTGCCTAGTAACCTCACCTGAGACCCGAAGCCTTGTTCCATACTGCCTAGTAACCTCACCTGAGACCCGAAGCCTTGTTCCATACTGCCTAGTAACCTCACCTGAGACCTGAAGCCTTGTTCCATACTGCCTAGTAACCTCACCTGAGACCTGAAGCCTTGTTCCATACTGCCTAGTAACCTCACCTGAGAGCTCAAGCCTTGTTCCATACTGCCTAGTAACCTCACCTGAGACCTGAAGCCTTGTTCCATACTGCCTAGTAACCTCACCTGAGACCTGAAGCCTTGTTCCATACTGCCTAGTAACCTCACCTGAGACCTGAAGCCTTGTTCCATACTGCCTAGTAACCTCACCTGAGAGCTCAAGACTTCTTCCATACTGCCTAGTAACCTCACCTGAGACCTGAAGCCTTGTTCCATACTGCCTAGTAACCTCACCTGAGACCGGAAGCCTTGTTCCATACTGCCTAGTAACCTCACCTGAGACCTGAAGCCTTGTTCCATACTGCCTAGTAACCTCACCTGAGACCTGTAGCCTTGTTCCATACTGCCTAGTAACCTCACCTGAGACCTGAAGCCTTGTTCCATACTGCCTAGTAACCTCACCTGAGACCTGTAGCCTTGTTCCATACTGCCTAGTAACCTCACCTGAGACCTGAAGCCTTGTTCCATACTGCCTAGTAACCTCACCTGAGACCTGGAGCCTTGTTCCATACTGCCTAGTAACCTCACCTGAGACCTGTAGCCTTGTTCCACGCTCACTAAGCCTGCAGCACATACAGATCTGGGACCAGGCTAACACCTCTGTACCCTATGACTTTCCTGTTCTATGAATCCCAAACATAGACATACACTTTTCATAGAATCATAGTTGACAGGTTATGGGAACTCATTATACTGGGCTTATTTTAGGCACTGGGCAGTATTAACTGATTCTCTCCTCTTAAGTGTTTTGTATTTAACTGTGGTGTGAAACATTAACAGAATCTCTTACAAAAGAAACACTATTCCTGCTTCCCCGTGTGCTGTTCACACTACATCTCCCAGAGGGCAGTTCACTGGGGATGTCATGCAAGTCACATGGTTAGAGAAGTGTGACTCATCCTTTTAAATAGCTTCAATGTTAACAGTGGTCACTTTCTGGTAAAAACAGATTTCTCTCCCTAAACCAGGCCCCTCCTGGCCAATAGACTACCTTTTAGGGTAATTATTTAAATCAGTTCCCTCCTGGCCAATAGACTACCTTTTAGGGTAATTATTTAAATCAGTTCCCTCCTGGCCAATAGACTACCTTTTAGGGTAATTATTTAAATCAGTTCCCTCCTGGCCAATAGACTACCTTTTAGGGTAATTATTTAAATCAGTTCCCTCCTGGCCAATAGACTACCTTTAGGGTAATTATTTAAATCAGTTCCCTCCTGGCCAATAGACTACCTTTAGGGTAATTATTTAAATCAGTTCCCTCCTGGCCAATAGACTACCTTTAGGGTAATTATTTAAATCAGTTCCCTCCTGGCCAATAGACTACCTTTTAGGGTAATTATTTAAATTATGTGAGCTATCCCTCTACGTAACTTGATCGTAAGTATTGATCACATCACTCCCAACCCAAAAGCCTTGAGAAAAATGAATTTGAAATGTGCACCCCATTCCTTTTCTAACGCAATGTACACTGGGAACTAAAGAAAACGTTGGACTGTCCGTCTGAGACTCTATTGGCCAGGACACACATACCAAAAGTACATCACTGGTGCAAACAACTTATTTTCATGGTTATTTTATTTATGAGAATTTGACAGAAATCATACAACACATTTCTGACCCACTGTAGTCTGTGCTTCTTCACAAGGATACTGTGCTGTTGACAATCTACCGTACAGGTTGGGCAGACAAAGCGCCATTAACTCTTCAACATATAGATTTCTACCTGACCGTCAAACCCCAGACGTCAGAGTTGAAACTGTAACCCTCTGTGTATTGTTAATTCACATTCATACGTACACACACACACACACACACACACACACCAAAAGTAGACCCCAAGATGGCTGAAGGGGTAGTAGTTAATTTAACCTGCACTGTGACATCACAGACCATGAAACCTCCTACTGTCAGTCAGTCACTCACTTAGTCAGTCAGTCAGACAGTCACTCATAGTCAGTCACTCATGCACACAGGCAGGCAGTCAGTCAGTCAGTCAGTCAATCACTCACTCAGGGAGTCAGGCAGGCAGGCAGTCAGTCAGTCACTCAGTCAGTCCCTCAGTCAGCCAGTCACTCAGTCAGTTAGTCATGCAGGCAGTCAGTCAGTCACTCAGGCAGTTAGTCACTCAGTCAGGCAGGCAGTCAGTCAGTCAGTCAGTAGTAAGATTAACTGTGGTGCTGCTGAGTGAGCTGTTATTACATCATGTAACCTCTCTGGGAGAGTTTAGTAGCTGAATCAGACGGGCACATTTAGGTTTTCCTTCTAATAAAACAAGCAAGTTTACACCTCAAACAGCAGATCAGATGGTAACCTCGGTTTGAGCAGTCACTTTAGGGCACCGTGAGAAAGAGGTTGTTATTGTGAAGGAGTTGATATGGAGAGATATTAAGAGGAAGGCCACTGTTATATGTTAAAGCAGAAGCAACACTGTATTACCACAGAAACAGATGCTCCCCCCAAAAAAACCAAAACAGTGTCTTTACGGCGAGAGGGATGGTGTGTGATTAAACGGAGACAAACGGAGACAAACTCTCAGTAAATAAAAGGAGATGGGAGAGATAATGTGGCTAAAAAAGAAACATCACAAGATTGGGATATTTCGGTGTCTCCTCTCCGACTGCGAGGGGAGGTTGGGAGAGACACACTAATAGCTATCATGTGGTGAGCCAAAGTTAGCACGTTCACCGCCTTAGCCCGGGTGTAATCAGGTGTTTGTGAGTCCCTGGCGTCTCCTTTTGGCCTGAGTAACGCTCCAAGGGCCTTAGTTAGGCCTGGTCCCAGGGCTCTGGTGGCAAGGAATATCAGAGGGCTGTCAGAGAAACATTTCAGCTACGATCTCCTAAACACACTTAGATCTCAGAGAAATAACACACATACACACACACACACACCAAGGCTACACAGGTGTTAACAGAGTGGGGAGAGAGAGTTTTGTATTTGTTGCAAATCCTTGAGAGTGACGGAGCGATTGGATCTGGTAGAAAGACTGGAAAAAGGAAAGAGTTTGAGAAAAGGGGGGGGGTGTGTACAAGAGGAATATGGAGATTAGTGAGCGACCAGAGAAACATGGCCAATTCTTTTTTTTAAATGTTTTTTTTTTAATATTGTGCCCCTGAAAACATCTGTGCTTTGATTTAAAAAATAATTTAAGGCTTCTTGACAGTACATAGCAAATTAAACTTCTAAATGCATTTTATGTACATATACATTTGAATAGAAATGATTTTGGCAAACAAACAAAAGACTTTAAAAGGACAGTCCCGATTAAAAATAAAATAATATAATTCTCCTTCACTGAAACAAAGACCCATCACAAATGTGGAATGTTTGCATTCGAGGGAAAACAGGATACAGAGATGCTACGTATATCTGTGATATATATATATATATATATATATACCTACTTCCTGTCTTAAGGTGTCATGAGGTCAGCCCAGTATGCTCCACAATGGGAGGTTGTAAAGTGAACCGACTACCTCTCTCTATGGTCTTTAACATGTCCGCTCTCCTCTCCAGAGTTTGGGAAATGTCTCTGACATAGCCTGGGTGCCAGTCTTGTTTAGCTAACATTCCACTCCTTGCACTGTGCGTCATTGTTAAAGGAGTGCAGGGAGTGGAATCTTAGCTAAACAAGCTCTGACATGTATTGAACTAGAAAAGTCTGAGCCAACCAGTCATTATATAAATAACATAGTAAAATAGGTAAACAACAACAACAACAACATGGATACGATACACCAATAGGTAGCTGGAGATGGCCTGTCAGTGTGTTTATATAATGAAGCACAGCAAAGCTCCCTGAAGACAAACAAAGCCATGGCAAGTACTGACAGAATATAGAGATAGAAGTTCTAGAAGCTGTGCAGAGCTGCAGTTTATAGGACAGAATATAGAGATACAAGTTCTAGAAGCTGTGCAGAGCTGCATTTTATAGAAAATAATATAGAGATAGAAGTTCTAGAAGCAGTGCAGAGCTGCATTTTATAGAAAATAATATAGCGATAGAAGTTCTAGAAGCTGTGCAGAGCTGCATTTTATAGGACAGAATATAGAGATAGAAGTTCTAGAAGCTGTGCTGGTGGAACATAGAAATGTAGATTGTACAGCTGAAGACCAGGAAGTTTAATATGTACCATATATTGGGGATTAGGACGCGGGGAATATTCACAGTCGAGCGCCAAGAGTCTTCTCTCCTTCTCCTGAGAGTGCAGACAACATTGATATACCCATGTGACATGTTAAAAGATACATCAGAATCTCCTCATTCAGCCCCATCGGATACTGAAGCTGAATAGATGTTAGATTGTGTTTTTTTGGACCTATTAAGAGGTTCTTGACAGTTAGTCCTCCCCGGCAGTCGCTGCCTCTAGAGCTGCCAGAGCTTCTGCCACCATAGAGTCTGTGACGCTCTGCACGTCATCGTCTTCCCCTTCCTTCCCCTCATCCTCGCTCTTCTTCACTGAGATCCCGATCCCATTCTCTGTGGTAGTGGCGTCCGGCGCCCCCCTATCGTCGTTTGTGTCTGCCGAGGACAGGCTAGTCGTACTGGTTTGAATGTCCACAGACAGGACACTCTGCTCATCTCCCGTGTCGCCAAGGTACTCCGGCGTGCCCCCCACCCCCTCGTCCAGCTCGTCCACTGATGAGGTGTTGCACCCCACCCCATACCTGTCCCCGATGGAGGGGTCCGAGAAGTTCCGGACCATCCTAATCTTGTCTGGGTGAGAGTCAGTGTCACCTGCGTGGGTCAGATTGAGAGTAAGATCCAGGGAGGGTGTGTTGGGATAGACACGGACTAGATTGAGGCCCTTGGATGGATCTCGTCTTGGCACCTGGCCCTCTGGATGGAGGATATATAGATCTCCACCACCCTCCCCCACATGAGGCTTGGCTGCCTGCCCCGTGCCCAACTCCCTCTCTGGGTTGGTGGGCACGGCGTGGAGCTTGTTGATGTGGTTGTTGTCGATCTCCAGCTTGAGGCTTCCGCCACCTCCTCTTTCGGTGTACTTGTTGCTGAAGCCCAGGTTGTGGAAACCCTGGTTCTGCTTGATGTTGAACTGGTTCCCGCTGTCTCCTGGTAGGTGGTGGGACTGGTAGAGGGAGCTCTCAGCCGGGTCCCTCTTCCTGCCATGGACGTCAACCTGAGTGGTCGGATCAGAGATGTAACTGAGAGAGAGAGGAAAGGAAGAAATAAAAATTATATATATATATGAGTCAGAGAGAGAGAGTCAGAGAGAGAGAGAGAGAATAGTGACCATTAGATGCAGACAAAGACAAACAAATAGATGTTAATCAGTAGTTCACATTTATTCACAAATTAGAATAAATCAAAAAAACATTTGTCAGTGGAATCTGTGTTCTATAAAAGAGTCTCTGTGTTCTATAAAACAGTGGTCTCTGTGTTCTATAAAACAGTAGTCTCTGTGTTCTATAAAACAGTAGTCTCTGTGTTCTATAAAACAGTAGTCTCTGTGTTCTATAAAATAGTCTCTGTGTTCTATAAAATAGTCTCTGTGTTCTATAAAACAGTGGTCTCTGTGTTCTATAAAACAGTAGTCTCTGTGTTCTATAAAACAGTAGTCTCTGTGTTCTATAAAACAGTAGTCTCTGTGTTCTATAAAATAGTCTCTGTGTTCTATAAAACAGTGGTCTCTGTGTTCTATAAAACAGTAGTCTCTGTGTTCTATAAAATAGTCTCTGTGTTCTATAAAACAGTGGTCTCTGTGTTCTATAAAACAGTAGTCTCTGTGTTCTATAAAATAGTCTCTGTGTTCTATAAAACAGTGGTCTCTGTGTTCTATAAAACAGTAGTCTCTGTGTTCTATAAAAGAGTCTCTGTGTTCTATAAAACAGTGGTCTCTGTTCTATAAAACAGTGGTATCTGTGTTCTATAAAACAGTGGTATCTGTGTTCTATAAAACAGTAGTCTCTGTGTTCTATAAAACAGTAGTCTCTGTGTTCTATAAAATAGTCTCTGTGTTCTATAAAACAGTGGTCTCTGTGTTCTATAAAACAGTAGTCTCTGTGTTCTATAAAATAGTCTCTGTGTTCTATAAAACAGTGGTCTCTGTTCTATAAAACAGTAGTCTCTGTGTTCTATAAAATAGTCTCTGTGTTCTATAAAACAGTGGTCTCTGTGTTCTATAAAACAGTAGTCTCTGTGTTCTATAAAAGAGTCTCTGTGTTCTATAAAACAGTGGTCTCTGTTCTATAAAACAGTGGTATCTGTGTTCTATAAAACAGTGGTATCTGTGTTCTATAAAACAGTGGTATCTGTGTTCTATAAAACAGTGGTATCTGTGTTCTATAAAACAGTGGTCTCTGTGATCTATAAAACAGTAGTCTCTGTGATCTATAAAACAGTAGTCTCTGTGATCTATAAAACAGTCTCTGTGATCTATAAAACAGTGGTATCTGTGTTCTATAAAACAGTGGTCTCTGTGTTCTCGCAGACTATTTACATTGATGGACACAGCAGGCTCTGGGTGTCACCTGATTTCTCTCACACACACACACACACACACACACACCTCTTTTGTATTTGGTCAAGATTATATTTGCATGAGCAACATCAACAACAGGATCTGTGAAGAAGGATACCAGTAGTTTGAGAGAACTCATACACAGCAGGGGGAGCTGATGCAGGGTGGAGCTGATAAAGGGGGAGCTGATAAAGGGGGAGCTGATAAAGGGGGAGCTGATAAAGGGGGAGCTGATGCAGGGTGGAGCTGATGCAGGGTGGAGCTGATGCAGGGTGGAGCTGATAAAGGGGGAGCTGATAAAGGGGGAGCTGATGCAGAGGGAGCTGATGCAGGGTGGAGCTGATAAAGGGGGAGCTGATAAAGGGGGAGCTGATGCAGGGTGGAGCTGATGCAGGGTGGAGCTGATGCAGGGTGGAGCTGATAAAGGGGGAGCTGATAAAGGGGGAGCTGATAAAGGGGGAGCTGATGCAGGGGGAGCTGATGCAGGGTGGAGCTGATAAAGGGGGAGCTGATAAAGGGGGAGCTGATGCAGGGGGAGCTGATAAAGGGGGAGCTGATAAAGGGGGAGCTGATAAAGGGGGAGCTGATAAAGGGGGAGCTGATAAAGGGGGAGATGATGCAGAGGGAGCTGATAAAGGGGGAGCTGATAAAGGGGGAGCTGATGCGGGGGGAGCTGGTGCAGGGGGAGCTGATAAAGGGGGAGCTGATGCAGGGGGAGCTGATAAAGGGGGAGCTGATAAAGGGGGAGCTGATGCAGAGGGAGCTGATGCAGGGGGAGCTGATGCAGGGGGAGCTGATGCAGAGGGAGCTGATGCAGGGGGAGCTGATAAAGGGGGAGCTGATGCAGGGGGAGCTGATAAAGGGGGAGCTGATGCAGGGGGAGCTGATGCGGGGGGAGCTGGTGCAGGGGGAGCTGATGCAGGGGGAGCTGATGCAGAGGGAGCTGATAAAGGGGGAGCTGATAAAGGGGGAGCTGATGCAGGGGGAGCTGATGCAGAGGGAGCTGATGCGGCGGTATCCCTGACTGAGTGTCCTTTCCAAAATATCAGCGAAATAGAGGGAGAGAGATGAAAACAGGACCAACCCCACTCTTACACGAGCCAAACCACACGACCGACAACATTGGACTCTTTATGGAACACAAAGCCTTCACTATCTCATCCTGAAATATCCAAAGCCTGAAGTCATCTGCCTTTGGCCTAAAGAGCAGGAACCTGGACTTCACCAAAGAAATCGCAAATAAAACATTGTCATCCTACAAGAAACCTGGTATAGAGGAGACGGACCTAGTGGTTGCCCTCCAGGTTACAGAGAGCTGGTAGTCCCATCCACCAAACCACCAGGTGTGAAACAGGGAAGAGACTCAGTATGCTAATTTGATATAGAGCAGACCTAATCCACTCTATTAAATTAGTCAAAACAGGAACATTTTACATTTGGCAAGAAATTAATAAGGAAATGATCTCAACAGAGAAAAATGTCCTCCTGTGTGCTACCTATATCCCCCCACTAGAATCCCCATACTTTAATGAAGACAGCTTCTCCATCCTGGAGGGGGAAATCAATCATTTCCAGGCCCAGAGGCATGTACTAGTCTGTGGCGACCTAAATGCCAGAACCGGACAAGAACCTGACACCCTCAGCACACAGGGGGACAAACACATACCTGGGGGTGACAGCATTCCCTCCCACATCTGACCCCTAGACACAACTAGGACAACTTAACCAACAAAACAGGTCACAACTCCTGCAGCTCTGTCACACGCTAGGTATGTACATAGTTAATGGTAGGCTTCGAGGGGACTCCTATGGTAGGTACACCTGTAGCTCATCTCTTGGCAGTAGTAGTGTAGATTACTTTATGACCTCTGACCTCAACCCAGAGTCTCTCAGAGCGTTCACAGTCAGCCCACTGACACCTCTATCAGACCAGAGCAAAATCACACTCTACTTGAACAGAGCAATACGGACCACTGTGACTGACCCAAACTTAAGGAAAGCTTTGACTATGTACAGACTCCGTGAGCATAGCCTTGCTATTGAGACAGGCTGTCATAGGCTGGCTCTCAAGAGAAGACAGGCTATGTGCTCACTGCCCACAAAATGAGGTGGAAACTGAGCTGCACTTCCTAACCTCCTGCCCAATGTATGACCATATTAGAGAGACATATTTCCCTCAGATTACACAGATCCACAAAGAATTTAAAAACAAACCCGATTTTGATAAACTCCCATATCTACAGGGTGAAATACCACAGTGTGACATCACAGCAGCAAGATTTGTGACCTGTTGCCACGAGAAAAGGGCAATCAGTGAAGAACAAACACCATTGTAAATACAACCCATATTTATGTTTATTTATTTTCCTCTTTGTACTTTAACTAGGATTCCATCAAGACCACAGGACTTTTTGGGTTGGAGGGTTTGTATGTCATTTGTCAAGTAGTTCATTCGATGTAATTGGAGAATCCAGTGGGTTCTGGAATCCAGTTTGTTCTGGAATCCAGTGGGTTCTGAAATCCAGTTTGTTCTGGAATCCAGTGTGTTCTAGTAGTCTTTAATAGTTGATTCTAAAATTTGTATTTGATCATGTATATGCCTTTGCTGTTTGTTCTTTGTTATAGAGCCAAAAAGATTGGAGAAGTGGTTTATCCGTACATCTCTGTTTTGGAACTCTTTGTGTTGTTGTTTGTTTAGTGTGTTCCAAATTTCCCAGAAGTGGTTAGATTCTATGAATTCTTCAATTACAACCTCTCTCTCTCTCTCTTTCTCTCTCTCTCCCTCCCTCTCTCCATGCCTCTCTCCATGCCTCTCTCCTGAAAGTTACACATAGTCAGAATGTTACTGGTCCCTCCCTCTCTCCATGCCTCCCTCTCTCCCATTTCAATTCAATTCAAGGGGCTTTATTGGCATGGGAAACGTGTTAACATTGCCAAAGCAAGTGAGGTAGATCATCTACAAAAGTGAAATAAACAATCAAAATTAACAGTAAACATTACACATACAGAAGTTTCAAAACAATAAAGACATTACACATGTCATATTATATATATATATATACAGTGTTGTAACAATGTACAAATGGTTAAAGTACACAAGGGAAAATAAATAAGCATAAATATGGGTTGTATTTACAATGGTGTTTATTCTTCACTAGTTGCCCTTTTCTTGTGGCAACAGGTCACACATATTGCTGCTGTGATGGCACACTGTGGTATTTCACCCAGTAGATATGGGAGTTTATCAAAATTGGATTTGTTTTCGAATTCTTTGTGGATCTGTGTAATCTGAAGGAAATATGTCTCTCTAATATGGTCATACATTGGGCAGGAGGTTAGGAAGTGCAGCTCAGTTTCCACCTCATTTTGTGGGCAGTGTGCACATAGCCTGTCTTCTCTTGAGAGCCATGTCTGTCTACGGCGGCCTTTCTCAATAGCAAGGCTATGCTCACGGAGTCTGTACATAGTCAAATCAAATCAAATTTTATTTGTCACATACACATGGTTAGCAGATGTTAATGCGAGTGTAGCGAAATGCTTGTGGTCGTACTGATGGTGAGTTGACGCTGATCTTATATTCAGTAGTTCTTCTCGACTGTATGTAATGAAACCTAAGATGACCTGGGGTACCAATGTAAGAAATAACACGTAAAAAAACAAAAAACTGCATAGTTTCCTAGGAACGCGAAGCGAGGCGGCCATCTCTGTCGGCGCCTGGCTGGTAGACTAGGCTTTCCTTAAGTTTGGATCAGTCACAGTGGTCAGGTATTTTGAAACACATGTTTCCCGGCCTAATTCTGCTCTACATGCATTATTTGGTGTTTTACGTGGTACACGGAGGATATTTTTGCAGAATTCTGTATGCAGAGTCTCAATTTGGTGTTTGTCCCATTTTGTGAAATCTTGGTTGGTGAGCGGACCCCAGACCTCACAACCATAAAAGGCAATGGGCTCTATGACTGATTCAAGTATTTTTAGCCAGATCCTAATTGGTATGTTGAATTTTATGTTCCTTTTGATGGCATAGAATGCCCTTCTTGCCTTGTCTCTCAGATCATTCACAGCTTTGTGGAAGTTACCTGTGGAGCTGATGTTTAGGCCAAGGTATGTATAGTTTTTTGTGTGCTCTAGGGCAACGGTATCTAAATGGAATTTGCATTTGTGGTCCTGGCGACTGGACCTTTTTTGGAACACCATTATTTTTGGTCTTACTGAGATTTACTGTCAGGGCCCAGGTCTGGCAGAATATCTAGGTGCTGCTGTAGACCCTCCTTGGTTGGTGACAGAAGCACCAGATCATCAGCAAACAGTAGACATTTGACTTCAGATTCTAGTAGGGTGAGGCCGGGTGCTGCAGACTGTTCTAGTGCCCGCGCCAATTCGTTGATGTATATGTTGAAGAGGGTGGAGCTTAAGCTGCATCCCTGTCTCACCCCTCGCCCCTGTGGGAAGGAATTTGTGTGTTTTTTTGCCAATTTTAACTGCACACTTGTTGTTTGTGTACATGGATTTTATAATGTTGTATGTTTTACCACCAACACCACTTTCCATCAATTTGTATAGCAGACCCTCATGCCAAATTGAGTCTAAGGCTTTTTTGAAATCAACAAAGCATGAGAAGACTTTGCCTTTGTTTTGGTTTGTTTGGTTGTCAATTAGGTTTTGCAGGGTGAATACATGGTCGGTTGTACGGTAATTTGGTAAAAAGCCCATTTGACATTTGCTCAGTACATTGTTTTCATTGAGGAAATGTACGAGTCTGCTGTTAATGATAATGCAGAGGATTTTCCCAAGGTTACTGTTAACGCATATCCCACGGTAGTTATTGGGGTCAAATTTGTCTCCACTTTTGTGGATTGGGGTCTCTCCCTCTCTCCTGAAAGTTATACATAGTCAGAATATTACTGGTCCCTCTCTCCATGTCTCTCTCTCTCCATGTCTCTCTCCCTCACTCCCTCTCCCTCTCTCTCTCTCCCTCTCTCCTTCTCTCTCTCCTGAAAGTTACACATAGTCAGAATGTTACTGGTCCCTCTCTCCCTCTCTCCATGTCTCTCTCTCTCCCTCCCTCTCTCTATGCCTCTCTCCCTCCCTCCCTCCCTCTCCCCCTCCCTCTCTCCATGCCTCTCTCCCTCTCTCCATGTCTCTCTCCCTCCCTCTCTCCCGCCCTCTCCCTCCCTCTCTCCATGCCTCTCTCCCTCCCTCCCTCTCTCAATGTCTCTCTCCCACCCTCTCTCCCTCCCTCTCTCCATGCCTCCCTCTCTCCATGTCTCTCTCCCTCTCTCTCTCCCGCCCTCTCTCTCTCCCTCTCCATGTCTCTCTCCCTCCCTCCATGCCTCTCTCCCTCCCTCTCCCTCCCTCTCCCCATCCCTCCATGCCTCTCTCCCTCCCTCCATGCCTCTCTCCTCCCTCCACGCCTCTCTCCCTCCCTCCACACCTCTCTCCCTCCCTCCACGCCTCTCTCCCTCCCTCCATGCCTCTCTCACTCCCTCCATGCCTCTCTCCCTCCCTCCATGCCTCTCTCCCTCCCTCTCTCCCTCCCTCCCTCCATGCCTCTCTCCCTCCCTCCATGCCTCTCTCCCTCCCTCCATGCCTCTCTCCCTCCCTCCATGCCTCTCTCCCTCCCTCCATGCCTCTCTCCCTCCCTCCATGCTTCTCTCCCTCCCTCCATGCCTCTCTCCCTCCCTCCATGCCTCTCTCCCTCCCTCCACGCCTCTCTCCCTCTCTCCCTCCCTCCATGCCTCTCTCCCTCCCTCCATGCCTCTCTCCCTCCCTCCATGCCTCTCTCCCTCCCTCCACGCCTCTCTCCCTCCCTCCATGCCTCTCTCCCTCCCTCCATGCCTCTCTCCCTCCCTCCATGCCTCTCTCCCTCCCTCCATGCCTCTCTCCCTCCCTCCATGCTTCTCTCCCTCCCTCCATGCCTCTCTCCCTCCCTCCATGCCTCTCTCCCTCCCTCCACGCCTCTCTCCCTCTCTCCCTCCCTCCATGCCTCTCTCCCTCCCTCCATGCCTCTCTCCCTCCCTCCATGCCTCTCTCCCTCCCTCCATGCCTCTCTCCCTCCCTCCACGCCTCTCTCCCTCCCTCCATGCCTCTCTCCCTCCCTCCACGCCTCTCTCCCTCCCTCCATGCCTCTCTCCCTCCCTCCACGCCTCTCTCCCTCCCTCCACGCCTCTCTCACTCCCTCCATGCCTCTCTCCCTCCCTCCATGCCTCTCTCCCTCTCTCCATGCCTCGCTCCCTCCCCCCATGCCTCTCTCCCTCCCTCCATGCCTCTCTCCCTCCCTCCATGCCTCTCTCCCTCCCTCCATGCCTCTCTCCCTCCCTCCATGCCTCTCTCCCTCCCTCCATGCCTCTCTCCCTCTCTCACTCCCTCCATGCCTCCCTCCATGCCTCTCTCCCTCCCTCCATGCCTCTCTCCCTCCCTCCATGCCTCTCTCCCTCCCTCCATGCCTCTCTCCTCACAGTTGTACGCTGAGAAAATGAAGGTTTTCCATTTTTGTCTTTCCCCTAAGTTTTGTCTACTGCTGTTTGCCCGAGGTGAAACTTCAGGTTTATCTTTTAGAAAGCAACACGGAATCTGTTCACAAAAATGAACAACTACGGGGTGTTAGTTGGAAATACCAGAGCTCACGTAGAATAAAATGAACAACTACGGGGTGTTAGTTGGAAATACCAGAGCTCACGTAGAATAAAATGAACAACTACGGGGTGTTAGTTGGAAATACCAGAGCTCACGTAGAATAAAAGCATTGCCAGAAGAAAGAAAAGAACAGAGATCAAGGCAAATACTATCTAATAATACTATCCTTCAGAAAACACTGAGACAAAGTGGTATAAGTCTTTATCCTTTTGTAAATAGAGAAAACAGAAGCCCTATAATTCCCTATTCTGATAAATGTTGTATTTCCTTCCTAAGAAGGAATTGGATCTCATTGGAATTGCCTAGGCAGGGGGGGGGGGGGGGGGGGGGGGGGGGGGGGGGGGGGGGGGGAGAGGCAGGGGGGGGAGAGAGAGAGGATGTGGATTTTCAGCTTGGGTCACGGATGGATGGCTGTGTTGTAAATTGGCTGATTGGGGGAACATGGCGAAGCTAACTAGAAAAGACAACACAAACAACACACAGAACACCACTTCAACACAAAGTGCCAGTCTAGTGCTGAAGAGGAACTGCAGGGAGTAGAGGCAATACGTTTCTCAAAAACAAAAAGAAGGCAAAAAAATGACAGTATGAACTATACACATTTATTATTTTTTTTTTCTTCTTTGTTTACACTTTGTGATGTCTGTCTGCAACGCCAGCAAGTTGTTGTTTTTAAAAAGCTGCTACTATTCTAATCCAAGTGTGTCAAAGTGTTTCAGCAAGAAAAGGTAACTTATGTTATTGTCACGCCCTGACCTTAGTGTCACGCCCTGACCTTAGTGTCACGCCCTGACCTTAGTGTCACGCCCTGACCTTAGTGCCACGCCCTGAACTTAGTGTCACGCCCTGA
This sequence comes from Oncorhynchus mykiss, assembly GCF_013265735.2. Taxonomy (NCBI): domain Eukaryota; kingdom Metazoa; phylum Chordata; class Actinopteri; order Salmoniformes; family Salmonidae; genus Oncorhynchus; species Oncorhynchus mykiss. The sequence goes on along the minus strand of NC_048585.1, from coordinate 57,886,204 downwards.
CCTTAGTGTCACGCCCTGACCTTAGTGTCACGCCCTGACCTTAGTGTCACGCCCTGACCTTAGTGTCACGCCCTGACCTTAGTGTCACGCCCTGACCTTAGTGTCTCGCCCTGACCTTAGTGTCACGCCCTGACCTTAGTGTCACGCCCTGACCTTAGTGTCACGCCCTGACCTTAGTGCCACGCCCTGACCTTAGTGTCACGCCCTGACCTTAGTGTCACGCCCTGACCTTAGTGTCACGCCCTGACCTTAGTGTCACGCCCTGACCTTAGTGTCACGCCCTGACCTTAGTGTCACGCCCTGACCTTAGTGTCACGCCCTGACCTTAGTGTCATGCCCTGACCTTAGTGTCACGCCCTGACCTTAGTGCCACGCCCTGACCTTAGTGCCACGCCCTGACCTTAGTGTCACGCCCTGACCTTAGTGTCACGCCCTGACCTTAGTGCCACGCCCTGACCTTAGTGCCACGCCCTGACCTTAGTGCCACGCCCTGACCTTAGGGTGTGATTTGGCTGGGCATTCTAGTTTTTCTATTTCTTCGTGTTTGACCGAGTATGGTTCCCAATCAGAGGCAGCTGTCTATCGTTGTCTCTGATTGGGGATCATACTTAGGCAGCCCTTTTCCCACCTCCTGTTGTGGGATCTTGATTTTGTATAGTTGCTGTGTAGCCTGCAGAACGTTACGTTTGTTAATATATATATATGTTTTGGTGTTCATCAAAATAAAGAAAGATGCGCCTTGGTCCAATCCATCTCTAAACGATCGCTTTCTTCTATAAAAGATCCTGTGTGATTTGTGATCAGGCATGAGAAGGTGTGAGAGACCGTGAGATACAACCCATATTTATGCTTATTTATTTTCCCTTTTTTGTACTTTAACCATTTGCACATCGTGACAACACTGTATATATATATATATATATATATATATGTATTTTATTCAGTCAGAAAGATTTACTCCTTCCTCCTTTCCTCTTATCGTTACATTCAGAGGGAGAGGCAGAGAGAGAAGGAGCGAGAGAGAGGGGGAGAGAAGATAAAAGCCATGTACACAAACAACAAGTGTGCGGTTAAAATTGGCAAAAAACACACACATTTCTTCACACAGGGGCGAGGGGTGAGACAGGGATGCAGCTTAAGCTCCACCCTCTTCAACATATATATCAACGAATTGGCGCGGGCACTAGAAAAGTCTGCAGCACCCGGCCTCACCCTACTAGAATCCGAAGTCAAATGTCTACTGTTTGCTGATGATCTGGTGCTTCTGTCACCAACCAAGGAGAGCCTACAGCAGCACATAGATATTCTGCAAAGATTCTGCCAGACCTGGGCACTGACAGTAAATCTCAGTAAGACCAAAATAATGGTGTTCCAAAAAAGGTCCAGTCGCCAGGACCACAAATACAAATTCCATCTAGACACTGTTGCCCTAGAGCACACAAAAAACTATACATACCTTGGCCTAAACATCAGCACCACAGGTAACTTCCACAAAACTGTGAACGATCTGAGAGACAAGGCAAGAAGGGCATTCTATGCCATCAAAAGGAACATACATTTCAACATACCAATTAGGATCTGGCTAAAAATACTTGAATCAGTCATAGAGCCCATTGCCCTTTACGGTTGTGAGGTCTGGGGTCCGCTCACCAACCAAGACTTCACAAAATGGGACAAACACCAAATTGAGACTCTGCATACAGAATTCTGCAAAAATATCCTCCGTGTACCACGTAAAACACCAAATAATGCATGCAGAGCAGAATTAGGCCAATACCCACTAATTATCAAAATCCAGAAAAGAGCTGTTAAATTCTACAACCACCTAAAAGGAAGCAATTCCCAAACCTTCCATAACAAAGCCATCACCTACAGAGAGATGAACCTGGAGATGAGTCTCCTAAGCAAGCTGGTCCTGGGGCTCTGTTCACAAACACAAACACACCCCACAGAGCCCCAGGACAGCAGCACAATTAGACCCAACCAAATCATGAGAAAACAAAAAGATAATTACTTGACACATTGGAAAGAATTAACAAAAAAACAGAGCAAACTAGAATGCTATTTGGCCCTAAACAGGGAGTACACAGTGGCAGAATACCTGTCCACTGTGACTGACCCAAACTTAAAGAAAGCTTTGACTATGTACAGACTTAGTGAGCATAGCCTTGCTATTGAGATAGGCCGCCGTAGACAGACCTGGCTCTCAAGAGAAGACAGGCTATGTGCACACTGCCCACAAAATGAGGTGGAAACTGAGCTGCACTTCCTAACCTCCTGTCCAGTATGAGAGAAGGAGAGAAGGAGCGAGAGAGAGAGAGAGGGAGAGGCAGAGAGAGAAGGAGCGAGAGAGAGAGAGAGGGAGAGGCAGAGAGAGGAGCGAGAGAGAGAGAGGGAGAGGCAGAGAGAGGAGCGAGAGAGAGAGAGAGGGAGAGGCAGAGAGAGGAGCGAGAGAGGGAGGGAGAGAGAGAGAGGGAGAGAACAAGAGAGAGAATGCAAGCAGGCAGTACTCAAGAGACAAGGTGGGGGAGGGGGGGATGATGAGTTGAGTATTGGCATATTGACCCGCTGTTTATACAGAAAGCCAATGTTGAGTCACTGTGAGACAGGCCACTTCATAATATAGTTCCTCTCTAAGCACATGAAAGAGACAGCAATGAATCCGTGGGATTGGAAGAGAATGTCCAGTGACATTTAGATAGAAGCGCTGTCTGTTTCAATGGGATCCATAGAGGTGGATGCAGGAGATACAGGAGCTGTATCTCATGCTAGTAAGAAGGATTGGATTTAGAAACTCCTCTATACTTTATGTTTGTCCACCTTCGCTGAGAGATGGAGAGCTGCTGTCAATGAGTAAAACCTTCACCCTGTCCTCACACACAGAAATACAACGGGCAATACAGACAAACTACAGAAACACACACACACACACACACACACACACACACACACACACACACACACACACACACACACACACACGCTCTTCCTCACCTTTTCAGCATCCGACAGCATTGGCACCCCATCTGGCCAGCTGGGTAGTGGAGCTGTGAAGTGACAAATAGAATGGTGTTTACTAAAAAATCAAACTTCAAAGAACAAGTCCAGAGTAAAATTAGACACCGTTAATGACATGCCAAATCCCGTCAAACTCGGGGGAGATTTCTCAATCGGTGACATTTTCACGAAGCCCCTGACAGAAAGGTTATATCCCAGACTGGCTGGGTAACTAATGTTGTGACACACACTTTTCAAGTCTCGATCTATTGATCGTTTAGTTCAATATAGTTATTTTGTCATCTGTCCTGTGACATATAGGCAGCTTTGGTGAAGGCTTTTCTTATCGGGAGGATTTAAACCACATTGGCCAGGTTTAGTTTGGCTTGACCTCTGTCCATAGTGACTCCTGTTGTCCTCTCTGTCCATAGTGACTCCTGTTGTCCTCTCTGTCCATAGTGACTCCTGTTGTCCTCTCTGTCCATAGTGACTCCTGTTGTCCTCTCTGTCCATAGTGACTCCTGTTGTCCTCTCTGTCCATAATGACTCCTGTTGTCCTCTCTGTCCATAGTGACTCCTGTTGTCCTCTCTGTCCATAGTGACTCCTGTTGTCCTCTCTGTCCATAGTGACTCCTGTTGCCCTCTCTGTCCATAGTGACTCCTGTTGTCCTCTCTGTCCATAGTGACTCCTGTTGCCCTCTCTGTCCATAATTACTCCTGTTGTCCTCTCTGTCCATAGTGACTCCTGTTGTCCTCTCTGTCCATAGTGACTCCTGTTGTCCTCTCTGTCCATAGTGACTCCTGTTGTCCTCTCTGTCCATAGTGACTCCTGTTGTCCTCTCTGTCCATAGTGACTCCTGTTGTCCTCTCTGTCCATAGTGACTCCTGTTGTCCTCTCTGTCCATAGTGACTCCTGTTGTCCTCTCTGTCCATAATGACTCCTGTTGTCCTCTCTGTCCATAGTGACTCCTGTTGTCCTCTCTGTCCATAGTGACTCCTGTTGTCCTCTCTGTCCATAGTGACTCCTGTTGCCCTCTCTGTCCATAGTGACTCCTGTTGCCCTCTCTGTCCATGGTGACTCCAGAGCTGTATCCATGGTGACTCCTGAGCTGTATCCATGGTGACTCCGTGCGTCTGTCACTATTTCACTGGATGTGTGTGTGTGTGTGTGTGGTAAAGAAAGAGTGTGTGTGTGTGGTAAAGAAAGAGTGTGTGAGAGTGTGCGTGCGTGCGTGTGTGTGTCTGTGTGTGTGCGTGTCTGTGTGTCTGTGTCTGTGTCTGTGTGTCTGTGTGTCTGTGTGTGTGTGTGTGTGTGTGTGTGTGTGTGTGTGTGTGTGTGTGTGTGTGTGTATACAGGATTTCTCTCCCGGCTGTGTGTTTGTATGTTTCCCTAGGCTTTAGCATTTATTTGCCTGGGTAAATAATTAATCGACGAGTCTCGAATGGGTTCGTCTGCTAGTGAAAGAGAGAAAGAGAGAAGCAAGGACACGGTGTCTTTCTACCTCCAGCTTTGGTCTTTACTGAGAAACAGAAGAAAGTGTAGCTGCAAGAAAGATCCAATGACCCGTGTACATCTTAAAGGCAGCGGCCATCTTTCTTCCTGAGAGACTATGTGGTGCTTACGGATATTATTATGATATAAACATCACTGTGAAATAAGATACGAATAACATATAAAGACAATTACTCTTTTTTTCTCTCCAATTATTATTTTTTATACCACAGTGTTCCTCACATTGACATTCACTGCAACTCTGAAACAAGTTGCAATATCTGTTACAACAGTTTTAGTTTTACTGTTGCAAAAATGTTTTCCTACGATGTGTCCTACTAAACATACCCCAGGACTGATAGGTCAGGGACACAGCGTGTTTCAAAAGGGCTTTGGACTGTTTGATAGAGAGAGAGACAGTCGAATGTCAGGAAACGGGTCTATCACTTAGCTAGTGGCTTCGATTGGCTCATTTAGTGCACAGATTCAGCCAATCCCTTCAATGACACCTGTTTGTTGGGTTGTCGGGAAAGAGAGTTACCTGGATCAGCTTTCTGCATGTCTCCTGGATATGTAGTGTTCTGAAAACACATTGGACATGAGTGTCTGGGGAATCCCTACCAGGAATGACGTTTTCACAACCAGTTCTGTGAAGTCAGCACATTCAAATAAATAACCTTTCTCTGGGCTTTGGGAGAAAAGGACCCATTAATTTTTATCTACGGGTATTAACCACACAATTCTCTGATTAAACCCTCCTAAAACCGCCAAGATCAAATTAAACACATTTTAGGGGTAGCACAAACATATCGTCACGAGGCTTTGTGTGAATTATGTACACGGAAGCTAAATATATTATGTACACGGAAACTAAATGTATTAAATTCTGAATTACTTCAACATGTTCAGTGGTGTGTTTCACCAGAGGCACATTGCTAAAATGACTGAGATAGGAATTGGGAGGATATTTGCAAAGGTAAAACCTGTTTCCGTTGACTGAGAACTGACAACGTGACACCAAGTCACAACAGTTGAACCCGCAGCCTTCAGGCTAGTGTTAAGGTTTTTTTGTGTCGAAAGAGAGGAGGACCAAAATGCAGTGTGGTTATTTCGATTCATCTTTAATAATGACGATATAATACAAAACAATAAACGTAACGTGAAAAACCTAACCAGCCCTATCTGGTGCAAACAAACACAGAGACAGGAACAATCACCCACAAAACACTCAAAGAAAATGGCTGCCTAAATATGGTTCCTAATCAGAGACAACGATAAACACCTGCCTCTGATTGAGAACCACTCCAGGCAACCATAGACAACCCCACTAAACCACAATCCCATAACCTACAAAAAACCCAAGACAAAACACACCACATAAATAACCCATGTCACACCCTGGCCAGACCAAAATAATAAAGAAAAAACACAAAATACTAAGACCAGGGCGTGACAGATAGAACATTCTATCTTGGGGTCAGCTGAGACGAGCACATGTTCCACTGTCTTGTCTTTGACAACTGAGACAGAGGTGACAGAACAGAACATTCGTGTTAAGACTGGGCTTAAGGCTTAACTGAGATACGCCGATGAGCAAGAAAACAGACCTGGGTTGAAATACGATTCAAAAATTGATTTCAAATACTTTATATCAGCAAGTGAAATTGGGAAGGTTGCAGAATGCACAGAACAAGGCAGTAAGGATTGTTTTAAGGTGGACATATGGTTCTTCTGTTGAAGTCATTGCTCAATGCTCTTGGTTGGTCGTCAAATCAACAAGATAATTGAAAAAAAAATATTTATTTTATTTTATAATATGCATAATTTAAACCGGCCAAACTCTATTCACAACGGTATTCAGTTGGTAAGAGACAGACATTCAGTAAATACTAGGAATAGATTGTCCACCATCTATGTGTTATCCAGAAAAGAAAAGAGAAACAGGCAAAATAACATTTCGATTCAGAGCCATAAAGAAATGTAATAATTTATCTGAGCAAACCAGAAACCTTTCAATATATAAACTCAATTCATACTTAAGAACCATTTCAATCTAATACATGGCTGTTCTGGACTCTTTGAAGGTTCGTCCAAATGAGGACTAAAACAGACCCTTAATAAAATAAAATAAAATAAATGTGCTTGATTGAACTTTTCTGACTTAATAAAGCCAATAGGAAACATCGGACACTCCAGACAGTCAAAAGCATTTCTAACCCAGGTCTGCCTTGGGCTAACTGAGTTGCTCTGCTGAACAAGAGAGAGCCGGTGACATAACGAAAGGAGTTAACTGAACCGTCCTGTTAAACAAACAGTATCGGCATTTGTAGTACCTGGCCCACTCCCAAGCTCACACGGCCTGGGTACTGATGGAAAGAAAAAAACACCTGTGTGATCTTCAGGTCTCTGCTTGGTGAGCAGGTTTCAGTTAGTTCTGTTACCTGAGGTGAACTATAACAAGCCGATAGTTCACAACTCCACACCTTGAGGCTTTCACAGTACAGCTGGTTTTGTGATTCAACCTATATACTACAACACTATGACACTATAACATTATGACACTATAACATTATGACACTATAACATTATGACACTATAACATTATGACACTATAACATTATGACACTATAACACTATGACATTATAACACTATAACACTATAATACTATAACACTATGACACTATAACACTATAACACTATAACACTATGACATTATGACAATATCACACTATGACACTATAACACTATGACATTATGACATTATAACACTATGACATTATAACACTATAACACTATAATACTATAACACTATGACACTATAACACTATAACACTATAACACTATGACATTATGACAATATCACACTATGACACTATAACACTATAACATTATGACACTATAACACTATGACATTATAACACTATGACACTATAATACTATAACACTATAACACTATAACACTATGACACTATAACACTATGACACTATAACACTATGACATTATGACATTATCACACTATGACAGTATAACACTATGACATTATAACACTATGACACTATAACACTATGACATTATAACACTATGACATTATCACACTATGACACTATAACAATATACTACTATACCATTATGACATTATGACACTATAACATTATGACACTATGACATTATAACACTATAACATTATAACACTAACATTATAACACTATAACATTATAACACTATAACACTATAACACTAGGACACTATAACACTATAACACTATAACACTATGACACTATGACATTATAACACTATAACATTATAACACTAACATTATAACACTATAACATTATAACACTATGACATTATAACACTATAACATTATAACACTAACATTATAACACTATAACATTATAACAGTATAACACTATAACACTAGGACACTATAACACTATAACACTATGACACTATGACACAATAACACTATGACACTATAACACTATGACACTATAACACTATGACACTATGACACTATAACATTATAACACTAACATTATAACACTATAACATTATAACACTATGACATTATAACACTAGAACATTATGACACTATGACATTATAACACTATAACATTATAACACTAACATTATAACACTATAACATTATAACACTATAACACTATAACACTAGGACACTATAACACTATAACACTATGACACAATAACACTATAACACTATGACACTATGACACTATAACACTATAACACTATGACACTATGACACTATAACACTATAACACTATGACACTATGACACTATAACACTATAACACTATGACACTATGACACTATAACACTATAACACTATGACACTATAACACTATGACACTATGACACTATAATACTATGACACTATGACACTATAACATTATAACACTATAACACTATAACATTATAACATTATAACACTATAACATTATAACACTATAACATTATAACACTATAACACTATGACACTATGACACTATAACACTATGACAGACAGACAGACAGAGACAGACAGACAAGCAGGCAGGCAGACAGACAGGCAGAAGACAGACAGACAGGCAGGCAGAAAGGCAGAGAGAGAGAGAGAGAGAGAGAGAGAGAGAGAGAGAGACAGACAGACAGACAGACAGACAGACAGACAGACAGACAGACAGACAGACAGACAGACAGACAGACAGACAGAGAGAGAGACAGACAGATAGACAGGCAGACAGACAGGCATACAGGTAGACAGACAGACAGACAGACAGACATACAGACAGATAGGCATACAGAGAGACAGAAGGACAGATAGGCAGGCAGAGAGACAGAAGGACAGATAGGCAGACAGGCAGGCAGACAGACAGGCAGAGAGACAGACAGACAGACAGAATTACAGAGAGACAGACAGATAGACAGACAGAGAGGCAGATAGATATACAGACAGACAGAGAGACAGACAGGTAGACAGGCAGACAGACAGGCATACAGGTAGACAGACAGACAGACAGACAGACAGACAGACAGACAGGCATACAGGCAGACAGACAGACAGACATACAGACAGATAGGCATACAGAGAGACAGAAGAACAGATAGGCAGGCAGAGGGACAGACAGACAGACAGACAGACAGACAGACAGACAGACAGACAGACAGACAGACAGACAGAGAGGCAGGCAGACAGGCAGACAGAGAGAGAGGCAGACATGCAGACAGACAGGGACTCATAAGTATGCCAGGTAGACCAGAAGAAGGAGGAGGGATGAATGACAGGCCCTACCGTCACTCAAATATTACACCACATCAATACCCTGGCATCAATAGTGTCAGCCTCAGAGATGCATCAGAACATCAACGTGACCAGTCGTTGCTCTCCCTTGGATAACTTCCACGGGGAATAGTGAGTTGGAGAATTCAATCTGTGTGTCAGATAACCTGTCATTGATTCTGATATTGGTCATTGTCTACCGGTGGTAATAGCATTTTATATTTCTTATGATCTGAGGAGATAAGAAGGGCTAAACCTCCAGGACATTCTCCTAGTTGTTTTCCTCAGGAGGAAAGTGAAACGTTCCATTTTGGAAAAGTAGGCAATAAAAGTTGAATTGCTGAAGATTGTTCCCTAGATGTGAATTGGAATGGAATCAGTGGGGGGGGCATATTGCATTGGCAATCAGATCGATATGTGCAAAGGCAAGGGGAAGATTTGTTTTTTTCCTTGAATATAGGCTTCACATATGGCCTGAAATAAAATATGTTTTATTGTCACATACACCAGATAGGTGCAGTGAAATGTGTTGTTTCTCAGGGTCAGCCACAGAGGTATGGCGCCCCTTGAGCAAAATTAGGGTTAAGTGCCTGGCTCAAGGATACATCAACTCATTTTTCACCTTGACGGCTCAAGTATTCAAACCAGGAACCTTTCGGTTAGGGTTTCAGACCAAACTAAACCCTGACACTAGGGTTTCAGACCAAACTAAACCCCCGGAGCTAGGGTTTCAGTCCAAACTAAACCCTGAAGCTAGGGTTTCAGACCAAACTAAACCCTGAAGATAGGGTTTCAGACCAAACTAAATACTGAAGCTAGGGTTTCAGACCAAACAAATCCCTGAAGCTAGGGTTTCAGACCAAACTAAACACCCGAAGCTAGGGTTTCCGACCAAACTAAACCCTTAAGCTAGGGTTTCAGACCAAACTAAACCCTGAAGCTAGGGTTTCAGACCAAACTAAAGCCTGAAGCTAGGGTTTCAGACCAAACTAAACCCTGAAGCTGGGGTTTCAGACCTAACTAACCCCCGAAGCTAGGATTTCAGACCAAACTAAACCCCCGGAGCTAGGGTTTCAGACCAAACTGAACCCCCGAAGCTAGGGTTTCAGACCAAACTAAACCCCAAAGCTAGGGTTTCAGACCAAACTAAACCCCCGGAGCTAGGGTTTCAGACCAAACTAAACCCCCGAACCTAGAGTTTCAGTCCAAAGGTATTGCACTAAAATCTTTAGATGAAAAATGAGTGCGTCATCTCATACCAGTCTAGAGATACCAACCTGTCCTACAGAAATACTGGCAGGCAAAGCAAACTCACATACACTGTAGTTATGTACTTTGTGGATAACTTAATAACCTTTCATTGCCTGTGTAATTACAGTATAATGAGCACTATGATAGAGGAACAACAGTTATGGAGTTGTTGATGCCACTGGTGTAGTACAATGTTTTTAGGTGAGGGAGCCCATAAAACAAAACAAAAAATGACATCATAATTGCTTCAATCCAAGTTGAATATTGTCATAATGAAATATGCGTCAAATACATCATCCAATTGCAACGTCCAGAACATCATTATCTAAAGAACATATTTGATATTTTTAATCGCCTAATACACCCAAGTTAGCCATAGGCTACCTAATAGTCTATCCTTACTGGCAATCGTGAAAGATAATCCTTCACGTTTTACCGGGTGAAAAAAAATGTCCCAACTGCCAGTCCCTTGATTTGATCTCCATCGGTTTCATGGGAACATGTATTCAGAGATCTTCTTCAATGACATTTTGGTGAGAGAATAAGAGCAGGTGGTGTTAAAACGAACTATTAGCCTTTCTTGTATTTTGTTTCAATCAAAGCATACATCCTGCCTAGTGGCTTTGTTGAGTTTTGACAAATGAGAAAATTAAATGTGACTATTTAGCTTCAGCTAACCATCCTAAAATGTCATTAGAAATGAGGAGGTGTTTATAGTGGAACAGCATAGCTGAAGGAGAGCTGAAGTAAAACTGGATGGCTGAAGGATAGCTGAAGGATGGCTGAAGGATAGCTGAAGGATGGCTGAAGGATAACTGAAGGATAGCTGAAGGATAGCTGAAGGATAACTGAAGGATAGCTGATGGATAACTGAAGGATAACTGAAGGAAAGCTGAAGGATGGCTGAAGGATAGCTGAAGGATAACTGAAGGATAGCTGAAGGATAGCTGAAGGATAACTGAAGGATAGCTGAAGGACAGCTGAAGGATAACTGAAGGATAGCTGAAGGATAACTGAAGGATAGCTGAAGGAGGGCTGAAGGATAGCTGAAGGATAGCTGAAGGATAACTGAATGATAGCTGAAGGATAACTGAAGAATAACTGAAGGATAACTGAAGGATAGCTGAAGGATAACTAAAGGATAGCTGAAAGAAAGCTGAAGGATAACTGAAGGATAGCTGAAAGATAGCTGAAGGATAACTGAAGGATAGCTGAAGAATAGCTGAAGGATAACTGAAGGATAGCTGAAGGATGGCTGAAGGATAGCTGAAGGATAGCTGAAGGATAACTGAATGATAGCTGAAGAATAACTGAAGGATAACTGAAGGATAGCTGAAGGATAGCTGAAGGATAACTGAAGGATAGCTGAAAGAAAGCTGAAGGATAACTGAAGGATAGCTGAAAGATAGCTGAAGGATAACTGAAGGATAGTTCAGGAACAAATAAACAATCATTAGTCTAATTGGACTACGACTCTATGGTATAGCTATTAGTAGGCTACAGTCTAATGTAAATATATACAAATAGCTTGATATCATTGCACAGTTTGTGAGGAGAGCTTAATTGCTAGTAGACATTTCATTGTATTGTTTAGTTTAAATAAACGTTGATTAGCTTGAACACATGATTACATAATGCCCTGTTACAGAATGAAAGAAAACAGAAAGGTGAACTGTAAATTCATAGAATTTATTCACATAGATTCGACATGCTATCAAATCGATAGACCGAGCAGGGAACATAAATCTATGCTAAGTAGAAATCCAGGAAATTTGTTTGAAACCAAATCATCAAATTAACATTTATTGTATTCTTAGTGGTAATTAAATGTAATGTCTCACTTTCTCCAAAGTTAAGTCTCCAGTTAGCTATCAAACCAAGGAGAAGGAGACTGTTCACAAAAATGACTCCTGAAGACATTTAGAAAGGTTGGCTCAGGAGTGTGTGTGTGTGTGTGTGTGTGTGTGTGTGCGTTTCTGTGTGGACACTGAGTAGGGAGATGGGGTTTATATGGGTGACAGGAAGGTGTGGTGGTGATGGGAGAAGTGCTGACCTGTCTCTCCTCTCTCTGTTCCTGTCTATCATCTCACCTCATCTCCTCTGTCCCTGTCTATCATCTCACCTCATCTCCTCTGTCCCTGTCTATCATCTCACCTCATCTCCTCTGTCCCTGTCTATCATCTCACCTCATCTCCTCTGTCCCTGTCTATCATCTCACCTCATCTCCTCTGTCCCTGTCTATCATCTCACCTCATCTCCTCTCCTCTGTCCCTGTCTATCATCTCACCTCATCTCCTCTGTCCCTGTCTATCATCTCACCTCATCTCCTCTGTCCCTGTCTATCATCTCACCTCATCTCCTCTGTCCCTGTCTATCATCTCACCTCATCTCCTCTGTCCCTGTCTATCATCTCACCTCATCTCCTCTGTCCCTGTCTATCATCTCACCTCATCTCCTCTGTCCCTGTCTATCATCTCACCTCATCTCCTCTCCTCTGTCCCTGTCTATCATCTCACCTCATCTCCTCTGTCCCTGTCTATCACCTCACCTCATCTCCTCTGTCCCTGTCTATCACCTCACCTCATCTCCTCTGTCCCTGTCTATCATCTCACCTCATCTCCTCTGTCCCTGTCTATCATCTCACCTCATCTCCTCTGTCTCTCTCTCCCTGTTTCACTTTAATAGTTTGTTGCTGTCATGAGAACCTTGCTCAGGTACAGTATGGTAGGAAATGCTTCTGATGTGTGTGTGTGTGTGTGTGTGTGTGTTTATAGAACAGCCCACATTTTCTTGATTATTGTAGAGCCACGTAGGACCTCTCTTATCAACTTTGTGTCTTTTCAAGACTTTAAAACCCACCGAAATGATGCAGAATCCACGCCTCTCTCCCTCTCATTCACTCTTCTGTTTCTCCATTCGAAAAGTTAGGCTGCGTCGAAGAGCTTACCAAGCCTGTACTAGTGACACCAGGAAATAATTTGCAAATGTCAAATGTCATAACCAAAGGACTTCGACAGGGAGACGATGATGTTTATCACAGCGCCGAGCGAACTCAGTACAGTTGCTTGTGACGCCGTCCGTAACACACGTACAGTATCACAGATATAACGCCTCGGTCCAAAATATAATCAGGCTACAGATGTTTTCTTTTTCAGAGCAGCAACGTGAGCCCGAAACACACCATGACTCAGCACTAAAAGTACAGTGTCATTTGAATAAGCCAGGCAAGGCCCGGTGGGTTACCACTGTGCCTGTAGTCATGGTGATATGTCATGAGGACCACAACACAATAACAATAGGAACTCATTAGACACCGAACTACACACAACACAAAACAGACACACACCCCATCAGTATTGACTGAACTTGGTCGGCGCAAGGATTTTCGTCCTGTGAAAAAAAGCTGTGTTATTATTTACCTCTCCTAACATGACGCAGCCTGTCTGACACTGACACGGCCTGTATAGCTCACTTTAGTCACTGAAATGTCACTAAACGGACAAAATAATGCACAACAAAATCACAAATGGCGGATTTTTTTATTTATTTTACCTTTATTTAACTAGGGAAGTCAGTTAAGAACAAATTCTTATTTTCAATGACTGCGTGTGTGTGTGTGTGTGTGTATTCCACAAACATCCCTTATAATCAGCATTACCTAAAAAATAAACCTCTCTCCCTCCTCTTATAAATGTCTCTTATCACCCCACTACCCTTACATCACCTTATCAGCCCACTACATCACCTTATCACCCCACTACCCCTACATCACCTTATCACCCCACTACCCCTACATCACCTTATCACCCCACTACCCCTACATCACCTTATCACCCCTACATCACCTTATCACCCCCACTACCCCTACATCACTGTATCCCCCCCACTACCCCGACATCACCTTATCACCCCACTACCCCTACATCACCTTATCACCCCTACATCACCTTATCACCCCCACTACCCCTACATCACTGTATCACCCCCACTACCCCTACATCACTGTATCACCCCACTACCCCTACATCACCTTATCACCCCACTACCCTTACATCACCTTATCACCCCACTACCCCTACATCACCCCACTACCCTTACATCACCTTACCACCCCACTACCCCTACATCCCCCCACTACCCCTACATCACCTTATAACCCCACTACCCCTACATCACCTTATTTCCCCACTACCCCTACATCACCTTATCTCCCCACTACCCCGACATCACCTTATCACCCCACTACCCCTACATCACCCCACTACCCTTACATCACCTTATCACCCCACTACCCCTACATCACTGTATCACCCCACTACCCCGACATCACCTTATCACCCCACTACCCCTACATCACCCCACTACCCTTACATCACCTTATCACCCCACTACCCCTACATCCCCCCACTACCCCTACATCACCTTATAACCCCACTACCCCTACATCACCTTATTTCCCCACTACCCCTACATCACCTTATCTCCCCACTACCCCGACATCACCTTATCACCCCACTACCCCTACATCACCCCACTACCCTTACATCACCTTATCACCCCACTACCCCTACATCACCCCACTACCCTTACATCACCTTATCACCCCACTACCCCTATATCACATCAGCTAATCACCCAATTCCACTACCCCTACATCACATCAGCTAATCACCCAATTCCACTACCCCTACATCACATCAGCTAATCACCCAATTCCACTACCCCCACATTGCCAACAAACCTGATGTTGGTCTGAGTACTGAGCCAAAGGAAGCAGGAAGTTACTCTTTGGCAGGGTTCTCCGTCCCTGTTCTCGGAGAGCTACCATCCTGTAGGGGTAGTGGGGTGATAAACCTACAGGAGGGCAGTTCTCCAGGAACAGGGATGGAGTTAAAACCTACAGGAGAGTGGCTCTCCAGGAACAGGGTTGGAGTTAAAACCTACAGGAGGGTAGTTCTCCAGGAACAGGGTTGGAGTTAAAACCTACAGGAGGGTAGTTCTCCAGGAACAGGGTTAGAGAGTCCTGCTCTTTAGACACTAATCTGAAGTCAGTCTTGAGGTTCCCACTCTAATGGTAAATGCTCGATTTTGGGGATGAACTGAGAGGATGATCATTGGTCTGTTGCTAAATTGTGGACATCTTCCTGCTGGTCACTAGGTTACATGAGGGAGTAGGACACACCTATTCAATGCACAGTGTTTTTCGGTAGGAGAGAGTCAGGAGAGAGGGGAGAGTCGGGAGAGAGGGGAGAGGAGAGAGGGGAGAGTCAGGAGAGTCAGGGGAGAGTCAGGGGAGAGTCAGGAGAAAGTCAGGAGAGAGGGGAGAGTCAGGAGAGAGGAGAGAGTCAGGGGAGAGGAGAGAGTCAGGGGAGAGTCAGGAGAGAGGGGAGAGTCAGGAGAGAGAGTCAGGGGAGAGTCAGGAGAGAGGGGAGAGTCAGGGGAGTGTCAGGAGAGAGGGGAGAGTCAGGGGAGAGTCAGGAGAGAGAGAGTCAGGGGAGAGTCAGGGGAGAGAGAGGGGAGAGTCAGGGGAGAGTCAGGAGAGAGTCAGGGGAGAGTCAGGAGAGAGGGGAGAGTCAGGGGAGAGTCGGGGGAGAGTCAGGAGAGAGGGGAGAGTCAGGGGAGAGTCAGGGGAGAGAGTTAGGGGAGAGTTAGGGGAGAGTCAGGAGAGAGTCAGGAGAGAGGAGAGAGAGGAGAGAGTCGGGAGAGAGGAGAGAGGACAGAGTCCGGAGAGAGGAGAGAGAGGAGAGAGTCAGGAGAGAGGAGAGAGGAAATAGAGTCAGGAGAGAGGAGAGAGGAGAGAGAGAAGATAGTCGGGAGAGACGAGAGAGAGGAGAGAGTCAGGAGAGAGGAGAGAGAGGAGAGAGTCAGGAGAGAGGAGAGAGGACAGAGTCAGGAGAGAGGAGAGAGGAAAGAGAGTCAGGAGAGAGGAGAGAGAGTCAGGAGAGAGGAGAGAGAGGAGAGAGGAAAGAGAGTCAGGAGAGAGGAGAGAGTCAGGAGAGAGGAGAGAGTCAGGAGAGAGGAGAGAGGACAGAGTCAGGAGAGAGGAGAGAGGAAAGAGAGTCAGGAGAGAGGAGAGAGAGTCAGGAGAGAGGAGAGAGAGGAGAGAGTCAGGAGAGAGGAGAGAGGAAAGAGAGTCAGGAGAGAGGAGAGAGTCAGGAGAGAGGAGAGAGTCAGGAGAGAGTCAGGAGAGAGGAGAGAGAGGAAAGAGAGTCAGGAGAGAGGAGAGAGAGGAGAGAGTCAGGAGAGAGGAGAGAGTCAGGAGAGAGGAGAGAGAGGAGAGAGTCAGGAGAGAGGCCTACACTGTTCAACACTGCTGGTACATATCTAATGACATCATGTCTGTGTCTTTTGAACAACACCTATGGGGTGAGTTTTATGTGAACGGCAGCCTCAGTCGTGTGTTAGCTTAGAAAAACACAGTCCTAGAGCCTACAGAACGATCCATGCGCAAAAAAAGCTCCACTTGGTAAATTGATGAGACCTGCGACAGCTGATAGATATTAAGTTTACATAAGAGGCATCAGGCACAGTACAAACGTTGCCAGAGGCCAAGCAAACAGCTTTTTAACTGTTTTCAGAGCCACCCACCCCCTAGGTAGCGAATACAGTCAACTGTTATTACTGTTAGCTCATTAACTTCATTAACTGACATTGACAACATGGAGGAATACTTTTCCATTGACTGTTTTGGAGCTCGGGCTCTGCATTCCGATCTCATATAGTCCTACAACATGTACCACAACCCCTACCCCGGTCAACTGCCCGGCAACCCGCCAAAGCCCCCACCATTTCTCCTTTACCCAAATCCAGATAGCTGATGTTCTGAAAGAGCTGCAAAATCTGGACCCCTACAAATCAGCCGGGCTAGACAATCTGGACCCTCTCTTTCTAAAATGATCTGCCGAAATTGTTGCAACTCCTATTTATAGCCTGTTCAACCTCTCTTTCATATCGTCTGAGATTCCCAAAGATTGGAAAGCTGCCGTGGTCATCCCCCTCTTCAAAGGGGGTGACACTCTAGACCCAAACTGCTACAGACCTATATCTATCCTACCCTGTCTTTCTAAGGTCTTCGAAAGCCAAGTTAACAAACAGATTACCGACCATTTCGAATCCCACCGTACCTTCTCCGCTATGCAATCTGGTTTCAGAGCTGGTCATGGGTGCACCTCAGCCACGCTCAAGGTCCTAAACGACATCATAACCGCCATCAATAAGAGACATTACTGTGCAGCTGTATTCATCGACCTGGCCAAGGCTTTCGACTCTGTCAATCACAACATTCTTATTGGCAGACTCAACAGCCTAGGTTTCTCAAATGATTGCCTCGCCCGGTTCACCAACTACTTCTCTGATAGAGTTCTGTGTGTCAAATCGGAGGGCCTGTTGTCCGGTCCTGTGACAGTCTCTATGTCGGTGCCACTGGGTTCAATTCTCGGGCTGACTCTCTTTTCTGTATACATCAATGATGTTGCTCTTGCTGCTGGTGATTTTCTGGTACACCTCTACGCAGACGACACCATTCTGTATAATTCTGGCCCCTCCTTGGACACTGTGTTAACTAACCTCCAGACGAGCTTCAATGCCATACAACTCTCCTTCCGTGGCCTCCAACTGCTCTTAAACGCAAGTAAAACTAAATGCATGCTTTTCAATCGATCGCTGCCCGCACCTGCTCGCCCGTCCAGCATCACTACTCTGGATGGCTCTGACTTAGAATATGTGGACAACTGTAAATACCTAGGTGTCTGGTTAGACTGTAAACTCTCCTTCCAGACTCACATTAAGCATCTCCAATCCAAAATTACATCTAGAATCGGCTTCCTATATCACAACAAATCCTCCTTCACTCATGCTGCCAAACATACCCTCGTAAAACCGACCATCCTACCAATCCTCGACTTCGGTGATGTCATCTATAAAATAGCCTCCAACACTCAACAAACTGGATGCAGTCTATCACAGTGCCATCCGTTTTGTCACCAAAGCCCCATACACTACCCACCATTGCGACCTGTACGCTCGCGTTGGTTGGCCCTCGCTTCATACTCGTCGCCAAACCCACTGGCTACAGGTTATCTACAAGTCTCTGCTAGGTAAAGCCCCGCCTTATCTCAGCTCACTGGTCACCATTGGCAGCACCCACTCGTAGCACACACTCCAGCAGGTATATCTCACTGGTCACCCCCAAAGCCAATTCCTACTTTGGTCGTCTTTCCTTCCAGTTCTCTGCTGCCAATGACTGGAACTAATTGCAAAACTCTCTGAAGCTGGAGACTCACATCTTCCTCACTAGCTTTAAGCACCAGCTGTCAGAGCATGTTACTGATCACTGCACCTGTATACATAGCCCATCTGTAAACATCCCATCTATCTGCCTACCTCATCCCCATACTGGTATTTATTTATTTAGCTTCTTTGCACCCCAGTATCTCTACCTGCACATCCATCTTTTGCACATCTACCATTCCAGTGTTTAATTGCTATATTGTAATTACCTTGCCACCATGGCCTATTTATTGCCTTAACTCCCTTATCTTACCTCATTTGCACTCACTGTATATAGACTTTTGTTTTCTTTTGTTCTACTGTATTATTGACTGTATGTTTTGGTTATTCCTTGTGTAACTCTGTGTTGTTGTGTATGTCAAATTGCTATGTTTCATCTTGGCCAGGTTGCAGTTGCAAATGAGAACTTGTTCTCAACTAGCCTACCTGGTTAAATAAAGGTGAAATAAAAAAACGAATCTACTCAGGCTTTTCAGTCTCCAACGGAATGGTAATCGACAGTACTAAACCTTGATACAGTAGTTAATAATGACATTACATCTGTAGATCCACATAAAAAACACACACACACTTTTTAAAAAAAAAGTTTATACCAACAGCCTTAATTATTTACATGGGGAATTCTTATTATGTGACATCCCGTATTATCTCGCCTTAATGCTGTATTTATTAAAAAACAAAACTAATTTTATTTTTAAGAACTCAACTTTCCAAAGTATATTTTATAAATTGTTTTCATGGAAATACTTTTCAAAGATGTACATTTACTCGTGGAAGTAGGATGGGAAGCCTATGACTGAGTCGAGCGCAACAGATGTGCAAACCTACTTTGTGCGTGTGTATAAATAGTAGCCATATGCCCGTCATAATAACTACAACTCTCTGCCGTTGTTGTTGTTAATATCTGACTTGTAAATGTGCAATAACGTATTTGTGTAGACTTCTACTACTAGGCAGGCTTCTCTTATTACCTTCACATGCACCGTTAAGAAGGGAAGAGGAGAGGTCGAGATACTTTACCTGTTGCGCTAAATGAAGGTGTGGCACCCGTTCGCCGTAGGTATCAACAATTCACGGAAAACTTCCGTTTTCATTTATAACACACAACCTCCGCAAAGCAACGAAAGGAAAAAGTTCAAACCATCCGAAAAGAGAGTATAGTTTCTGTTCATATTTGACAATGATAGCTCCTTTGTAGTGTGTGTTGCCGTCTGTCGCTGCTAAGGAAAGGTCCCCCGTGACTGCCTTGTCCCATGTCTCTAGAAAAGCACGGCTATTTGAATGTCTGATGTTAGCCCAAGCAGGGCCTGGATTTAAGCTGCCTAGTTTGCATGGCCATAATGAGCGATCATGTGACTTCAACCGGATCACAAAACTTCTAAATACTCGCACTGTTTTCTGAACCAACTGGTGCTCCGTCTATGAACAAGGGTGTGGAAGCAGGGCTGGATGACATAGGCTACGTTTTGATAATATTCTATTTGGATAGTATTAGTAATACTATAATAGCCTTACATTAATCATAACACGTGAGCTATAGTGCCTCTTTTCAAACTGAGAATTAATATGACATAACATAAGCTCATATTAGGTGCTTAAAGAGTGTGCTAATTGTTATCGGTTGATTTTATTCATATATAATATGACTTCCTTTTATGACAGTGACACAGCCACCCCTGTCATCTGTCACTAAAACCAGGGTTATATTCGTTACGCCGTTTCTGTTGCAAAACAAACGTTTACTCCAAACGGAACAACAAAAACGAGAGTTTCTATTGGACAAATGCAAGGTAGGCCCCTCCCTGTTTTACTACGTTTACTCTGTTTGCTTCCGTTTGGTTCATAAACGGTAAACGGTTTCCGTTGCGAAACGTAATGAATACACCCGTTCCACTGTTTGATACGATTCTCGTCACTAACCACGTTCCCATCCACAGTAAGTAAAGTCATAACGGGAGTAAAGTGATAACGTCAACAACAAAAATCACGACAGCTGTGATGGAAACAATTATATATATATGTCGACAGATAATTTGTTCGTTCGACATGGTGGAATCTTTTTGTGTTTGTAAAATGAATTATGCGAGTTGTTGGAAACGCCTTTATGTGCAAATATTGATATAATCGCATCATATCGGAGTCCTTCCACTATGATGATATGGTTTGTGGTCCTCCCACTATTTTTTCAGGAAACCAATCACATTACTAGGCTGCAGATTAAATCAATTATGATAAACTTCACAAGGTGGTGAAAGTGCACGGTGATCTTGATGCTCCTTTCCAATAAATATTGATGGTTTTATTCTGGCGACATGATGATCGGTGCCTGACTGCCGTTTGACAAACACAAAGATTCTCGCTCTCGTCCATCATTATGTGATCATGTAGACTAGTCTACCAGCACAGTCTACCCCCACTATATCTGGTAGCTGTTGGCTAGAGGCCGCCTGCCAACACCAGAGGCACACTTGCTATTCTACGCAACCGTTTTTTGTGACAAAATTATCCGCAGAGTTGAAAATGCGACGGAAACAACATTGACCTTTAGATTTTTATTCTGTACATGGACATTTACGTGAAAAAGTAGGCCTACATTTTGTGTGCACTACGTCATCTCACACTGATTGTTTATTTATTTATCCGCGAACAAGTCCCCAACACAAGTCCATTCTGTGGAAACGACTGGTGGGAAAAAAATGCGCATATTGTCTTTCGATTTTAGAATATTTACATGCAATTCTGTCGCCAATTGGATGGAAACGTTGCTACTGATAATCTACAAGGGGAGTTTTTTAAATATATATATATTTTTTAAAATTATAAATAAACAAAAAAACACATCTGAATTCAGGACTACCTGTGATATGTGTTCATCCACTTTCTTTTTGCAATATTCACCTGCTACACCTAAATTGTAGTTTAATCTGAATAGAGAAACCCGTAGGATTTTCATAAATCTTGGAGGCATGATCAAAAATTATACTGGGTACAGTCTCCTCTAAATGTACTGACAAACAGGGTTAACAACAGCCACTAAGGATTAGTTTAGATGGTGGTGGTACTGGTGGTGTTGGTGGTACTGGCATGTGTGTGTGTGTGTGTTTCCACACAGGTGGTGAAAAACACTGAATGTCAGATTTTCTTCTCACCAGAGATGTTTTTCCCACACCAACTCAGCCTGACAGGGATCGTGGAGGGCATCAACCTGTCACATTAACAAGACATGACTACAACAATAACAGGACATGACTACAACAATAACAGGACATGACTACAACAATAACAGGAACCAAACAATAACAGGACATGACTACAACAATAACAGGACATGACTACAACAATAACAGGACATGACTACAACAATAACAGGACATGACTACAACAATAACAGGACATGACTACAACAATAACAGGAACCAAACAATAACAGGACATGACTACAACAATAACAGGACATGACTACAACAATAACAGGACATGACTACAACAATAACAGGACATGACTACAACAATAACAGGACATGACTACAACAATAACAGGAACCAAACAATAACAGGACATGACTACAACAATAACAGGACATGACTACAACAATAACAGGACATGACTACAACAATAACAGGACATGACTACAACAATAACAGGACATGACTACAACAATAACAGGACATGACTACAACAATAACAGGACATGACTACAACAATAACAGGACATGACTACAACAATAACAGGATATGACTACAACAATAACAGGACATGACTACAACAATGACAGGACATGACTACAACAACAACAGGACATGACTACAACAACAACAGGACATGTGAGCTGTCAAGTCTCTGTCCTCACAGCTTTAAAGGAATGGCCAGCGGTGGCACAGAGGAATGGAGTGGCCTCTCTCTCTCTCTCTCTTTGTCCTTCTCTCTCTCTCTCTCTCTCTCTCTCTCTCTCTGTCCCTATTTGTCCTTCTCTCTCTTTGTCTCTCTCTCTCTCTCTCTCTCTCTCTCTCTCCCTCTCTCTCTCTCTCTCTCTCTCTCTCTCTCTCTCATTCTCTCTCTCTCTCTCCCTCTCTCTCTCTCTCTCTCTCTCTCATTCTCTCTCTCTCTCTCTCTCTCTGTCCCTATTTGTCCTTCTCTCTCTTTGTCCCTCTCTCTCTCTCTCTCTCTCTCTCTCTCCCTCTCTCTCTCTCTATCTCTCTCTCTCTCTCATTCTCTCTCTCTCTCTCCCTCTCTCTCTCTCTCTCTCATTCTCTCTCTCTCTTCTACCCATCCTGGGTAACAACACCTGCTGGCTGGCCACATGTCTTTTCCTCTGGACAGGCTGCCCTGAGGCCTGACCCTGACGCTCCCGGGTATAGTCTTTTACCTCATCTAACTTTGATTGTTTGTGATCTCCATATCTGTCACGTTCACGATAGAAGTTGAACTAAGCCTGCCACTGTACGTTGACCAAACGGGCAGAAAACAATTGATTGGGCATGTTATGGAATAATCTATCATAGAGGGTTTATTTAATACTTATTAACAAATGTCCCTCAGACCTGAAGTATATTTGGTCATAAGACTATAAGCAAACAAGTAATGTTCACACGGTTCTCTTTCCGTATTGAATTTATACAAGTAGAGGTCCATCTCCTAAGAGAACTATGAGGGAGAGAAAACGGGTGATTGGAATGGGGCCGTGGCAGCCTAATGTAAACTCACCTCCCCCCCAACCAATCCTTGTGTGTTTAAATTGACTTTGTCATCTACAAGTCTCTGCTAGGTGAAGCCCCGCCTTATCTCAGCTCACTGGTCACCATAGCAGCACCCACCCAAAGCACGCACTCCAGCAGGTATATCTCTCTAGTCACCCCAAAAGCCAACTCCTCCTTTGGTCGCCTTTCCTTTTAATTTTACCTTTATTTAACTAGGCAAGTCAGTTGGCTGTATGTCATTGCCAACAAAGGGTATATAACAAAGTATTGAGATAAACTTTTGTTATTGACCAAATACTTATTTTCCACCATAATTTGCAAATAAATTAATACAAAAAATCTACAATGTGATTTTCTGGATTTTTTCCCCTAATTTTGTCTGTCATAGTTGAAGTGTATCTATGATGAAAATTACAGGCCTCTGTCATCTTTTTAAGTGGGAGAACTTGCACAATTGGTGGCTGACTAAATACTTTTTTTGCCCCACTGTATGTATTGATCTATTGTGTAAATAGCCTTAAATCGGGCTTGATTGACAGCAATGTCTATGACATTGTTGAAAATATTCTTGAAATGAATTGGCTGTATGAATTGGCTTCCTATGACACTCCACTATCAGCCTCCTTTTTTATGACTCTGGTCTCTTCTTCTCCACATGTATGTTGGGCCTTTTCATACTGTTTTCCAATTCCATCCTCCATGTCTCCGCAGCCCAAAGCTCCAGATGTATCAGAGACAGCATCACACACGGCCTACGATAATCTCCCTAACCTATCACAGGCACACAGCGCAGGACGTCTACCCCCCCCCCCCCCCCCCCCCCCCCCCAGAATGCTTCACTTCATAGGTGAATTGGGCCAAAGGAACAGTTATCTTTCCCCACAGGGCCTGTATTGGGTAACTGTCCAACTGTTTACTGTGGAGAAGAAAATACAACGGCACTGCTAAAATGGGACTTCAGACATTCCAAAATGTCTGGGCCCTTCACTTGTGGTCGCTATTACTTTATTAGGCCTCTCTTTGACCTGATATTTGCTTAACTGACAACTTTTGAGAGGCTCGTATTGTTTTGAGAGTTCCAGAATCCAACATTCCAGGCTCCTCCTGACAAAGCCTTCAGCGTACACAAAGAAGGGCAGGTGTGTTGGTTGGTTGTGAACACTCAACATTGAAAGCAATCAGACTGGTTCCAATTGCTTGTATCTATACAAGGATGTAGGGGATTGTTTTTCCCAACAGCGAGGCTGCTATCTAGGTGAGGGCAGAGCTTTCATTAAAACTTTAGCCCACTGCAAGATTAATGTGTGTAGTCTTGGGTGGTTTAATCTTCTAGTACTCTGGAGAGAGGGAGAGAAGAGATAGAAAGGGAGTGAGAGAGAGAGAGAGAGAGAGGGAAAGAGGGAGAGAGATAGAGGGAGAGGGAGAGGGAGATAGAGAGAGAGAGGGAGAGAGAGAGACAGACAAGAGACATAGGGAGGGACAGGGTGAGAGAGGGAAAGAGGGTTAGAGATAGAGGGAGAGAGAGGGAGAGCGATAGAGAGGGAGAGAGAGAGAGAGAGGGGGAGAGAGATAGAGGGAGAGAGAGGGAGAGCGATAGAGACAGACAGAGAGAGACAGACAGACAGACAGACAGACAGACAGAGAGAGAGAGCACCCGGCCTCACCCTACTAGAATCCGAAGTCAAATGTCTACTGTTTGCTGATGATCTGGTGCTTCTGTCACCAACCAAGGAGGGCCTACAGCAGCACCTAGATCGTCTGCACAGATTCTATCAGACCTGGGCCCTGACAGTAAATCTCACTGAGACCAAAATAATGGTGTTCCAAAAAAGGTCCAGAAATACAAATTCCATCTAGACACCGTTGCCCTAGAGCACACAAAAAAACTATACATACCTTGGCCTAAACATCAGCGCCACAGGTAACTTCCACAAAGCTGTGAACGATCTGAGAGACAAGGCAAGAAAGGCATTCTATGCCATCAAAAGGAACATCAATTTCAACATACCAATTAGGATTTGGCTAAAAATACTTGAATCAGTCATAGAGCCCATTGCCCTTTGCGGTTGTGAGGTCTGGGGTCCGCTCACCAACCAAGACTTCACAAAATGGGACAAACACCAAATTGAGACTCTGCATACAGAATTCTGCAACAATATCCTCCATGTACAACGTAGAACACCAAATAATGCATGCAGAGCAGAATTAGGCCGATACCCACTAATTATCAAAATCCAGAAAAGAGCTGTTAAATTCTACAACCACTTAAAAGGAAGCAATTCCCAAACCTTCCATAACAAAGCCATCACCTACAGAGAGATGAATCTGGAGAAGAGTCCCCTAAGCAAGCTGGTCCTGGGGATCTGTTCACAAACACACCCCACAGAGCCCAGGACAGCAGCACAATTAGACCCAACCAAATCATGAGAAAACAAAAAGATAATTACTTGACACATTGGAAAGAATTAACAAGAAAACAGAGCAAACTAGACTGCTATTTGGCCCTAAACAGAGATTACACAGCGGCAGAATACCTGTCCACTGTGACTGACTCAAACTTAAGGAAAGCTTTGACTATGTACAGACTCAGTGAGCATAGCCTTGCTATTGAGAAAGGCCGCCGTAGGCAGACATGGCTCTCAAGAGAAGACAGGCTATGTGCTCACTGCCCACAAAATGAGGTGGAAACTGAGCTGCACTTCCTAACCTCCTTCCCAATGTATGACCATATTAGAGACACATATTTCCCTCAGATTACACAGATCCACAAAGAAAACAATTTTGATAAACTCCCATATCTACTGGG